>NC_053424.1:113706539-113859795 GCF_007990345.1 Gossypium hirsutum | reverse complement strand
TTAAATTCACCACCTCTCGCAATATGAGTTGATTTTTGAACACAGATTTGCCAAACAGATTTTGAAAATACCTCGGCATGTGACCCGAGGCTCAACTCACCTTTCGCAATATGAGTTGAATTAAAACACAAAAATTGAAAATACCTCAGCGTGCCCCGAGGCTCAACTCACCTCTAGCAATATGAGCTGATCTTGAAAAAGTAGAAATTAAAAGGTTCAACCCACCTCTCGCAATATGAGTTGATTTTTTGAAAGTAGAATTTGAAAATACCTCGGCGTGCCCCGAGGCTCAACTCACCTCTCGCAATATGAGTTGATTTTTTGAAAACAGAAATTGAAATTACCTCAGCGTGTCCTGAGGCTCAACTCACCTCTCGCAATATGAGTTGATTTTTGAAAACATAAATTGAACAGGAATTGAAATACCTCAACGGTCTTGAGGCTCAACTCACCTCTCGCAATATGAGTTGATTTTCTTGAAAGAGAAATTGAAATACCTCAATGTGTCTTGAGGCTCACTCACCTCTCGCATATGAGTTGATTTTTTGACACAGAAATTGAAATTACCTCAGCGTCTTGAGGCTCAACTCATCTCTCGCAATATGAGTGATTTCCTTGGAAAGTATATATTAAACATCAAAATACCAAAACCAGTCCTTTGGTAGAACTCGGGTATCTTTTCCTTTGATTCAGTGCGACTCTCATTCAAGATTTCTTGCTTTACTGGATTACCTGTATATGCCATGCATGATGTCATCATGATATGCACATGTTTGTCTTAAATGCCTTTATGCCTACATGATTATGCAGTGCTCCTTAAGCATATTGGTCGTATGTCATTTTCGCCATGATTGTTGAGGATCTGCGTTCATTGCTTTGATTCTCGACCTTCTCTTCAGGCCTCATACTTGTCTTCGAGCTTTACGAGTAATCGACGTTTCTCAGATATCACCTCTTGCCCTTGGTTAAACTTTGTTCTTGCTTTGAAGATCTTGCACTTATCAAATTCTTATCCGGGTAATGCTTGACATTTCTTTTGTTTAGAGTATGTCATTTCACTATTATCATTAAATAAACACATAATGAGATGCATGAAGATGGTCAGGTAGGGATAAAAGGATATCTCATATTCCTTTATTTCAAATGTGGCAAACAAAGAAAGTTAACCAATGAGAGTAAAAATGTCAAAAGAAAGAAAAGGTCGTATTCAACGGATACAAATGCTCTAGATATTCAACACATGAACTCTTCCACGTTCCTCAATCAATAATCTTTTCGAGCATGGCTTCTTGCGTAGAAATTTCGAGCTTTCAGAAGTGCTTCAAATACTGTAGTCTCACTACTTGACCTATCGTTCGACCGCCAGGTTTGTTTCATTAGGACGCCCTCTCGGGTTTTCATCCTAATCTTTTTGTACTAATCAAGACGCCCTTTTCGGGTTTTCGCCCTGATCCCTTTTTTTTTAGATGCCCTTTTCGGGTTTTCATCTTAAGCATAATATTTCTTCACCGCATCTGAATTCACCGGATTCGGTAACTCCTTCCTATCCATCTCGGTAAGGATTAAAGCTCCTCCTGAGAATGCCTTTTTTACAACGTATGGTCCTTCCCAATTTGGTGCCCATTTTCCTCGCAGGTCTTTTTGTATTGGGAGAATCTTTCTCAGAACGAGTTCTCCTTCATGGAACTCTCTTGGTCGTACCTTCTTGTCATGGGCTGCGATCATTCTCTTTTGGTACATTTGCCCATGACAAATTGCCCTTAGACGTTTTTCTTCAATGAGGTTCAACTGATCATATCGAGCTCGAACCCATTCTGCCTCTTCTAACTTTGATTCCATCAATACTCGCAGAGAGGGGATCTCAACCTCGATAGGTAGCACAGCTTCCATTCCATAGACTAGAGAGAAAGGAGTTGCTCCCGTAGATGTTCGCACAGATGTGCGATATGCAAACAAAGCAAATGGAAGTTTCTCGTGCCAATCTTTATATGTCTCAGTCATTTTCCCAATGATCCTCTTAATGTTCTTGTTAGCTGCTTCAACAGCCCCGTTCATCTTTGGACGATAGGGCGAGGAATTATGATGCTTTATTTAGAACTGCTCGCACACTTCTTTCATCATCTTATTGTTCAGATTCGTGGCATTATCTGAGATGATTCTTTCAGGCAAACTATATCGGCAAATGATTTCCTTTTTCAAAAACTTGCACACTGCAGTCTTCGTCACATTGGCAAACGAAGCGGCTTCAATCCATTTTGTGAAGTAATCGATAACCACAAAAATGAATCGATGTCCATTTGAAGCTTTTGGAGAAATTGGCCCTATGACATCCATGCCCCACATAGAAAAAGGCCACGGAGAAGTCATGACATGAAGGGGTGAAGGGGCTACATGAATTTTATCACCGTAGATTTGACATTTATGGCATTTTCTGGCAAAATTGATGCAGTCACTTTCCATTGTCAGCCAATAATAACCGAGTCTCATGATCTTTCTGGCCATATTGAAACCATTGGCATGCGTTCCGCAAATTCCCTCATGGACCTCTTCGAGTATTTTTCTGGCTTCAACATCATCTGCACATCTCAAAAGCATCTGATCCTTTCCTCTTTTATACAGGATATCCCATCAAGAACAAATCCCACTGCCATTCTTCTAATTGTTCTTTTATCGTTCTCATTCGCCTGTTCGGGATACCTTTGATTCTTGATATATTCTAAGATATCATGGAACCAAGGCCGTCCGTCTACTTCTTTCTCAATGCTACAACAGTGTGCAGGGACCTCGTGTATGCTCATTTTGAGGGGCATTATTTCTGCTTCTCTACTTGCTTTGAACATTGAAGCCAAAGTGGCTAAGGCATCAGCCAGTTGGTTCTCTTCTCGTGGGAAGTAATGAAAAGTTATTTCTTTGAATACCTTGATCAATCCAGCCACTAAATCGCTGAACTTAATCAATTTTGAGTCTCTCACTTCCCATTCTCCACGGATTTGGTAAATCACTAGGGCTGAGTCCCCGTACACCTCCAAGATCTCGATGTTTCGTTCGATAGCTACACGAAGCCCCATGATACAGACCTCATATTCTGCGATATTATTGGTACAGAAGAAGTTCAGTCTTGCAGTGAACGGATAATGATTCTCGTCTGGTGATACCAGGATTGCTCCAATTCCATGCCCTAAAGCATTTGACGCACCATCAAAGCACATCTTCCATGACTTCTCTTTTGATGACTCGGATTCTATTTTTGTGATGTACATTAAGTCTTCTTCTGGGAAATCTAATCTTAAAGGCTCATATTCTTCTGTCGTTCGAGTTGCTAAGAAGTCAGCTATTGCGCTCCTTTTTATCGACTTCTGACTTACATAGGCAATGTCATATTTCGAAAGGAGGATCTGCCATCGTGCCATTCTTCCTGATAGTGCCGGCGATTCCATCATGTATTTTATTGGGTCCAGCTTTGAAATTAGCCATGTCGTGTGATACAACATATATTGTCTGAGTCTCCGAGCTACCCAAACCAGAGCGCAACAATATTTCTCAATGGACGAATATTTTGCCTCATATTCAGTGAACTTTTTGCTGAGGTAGTAGATCACATTTTCTTTTCTCCCTGACTCATCATGTTGCCCCAGTACGCAACCCATTGAGTTTTCAAACACGGTCATGTACAAAATTAAGGGTTTTCCAGGGGTCGGTGGTACTAGCACAGGAGGATTAGACAGATACCGTTTTATCTTATCGAAGGCCACTTGGCACTCCTCGTTCCATTCTCCCGGGTTATGTTTTCGAAGGAGTCGAAAAATTGGGTCGCATTGGTTGGTAAGTTGAGCAATGAATCGAGCAATGTAATTCAACCTCCCTAAAAATCCCCTGACTTCCTTTTGTGTGCGCGGGGGAAGTAATTCTTGGATGGCTTTTATTTTATCTAGATCAACTTCGATACCTCTTTCACTAACAATGAAGCCTAGCAATTTTCCCGAGGTAGCCCCGAATGTACATTTGGCTGGATTAAGCTTTAACTGAAACTTTCTCAGCCTTTCGAACAACTTCTTGAGATTCATTACATGTTCTTCTTCTCCTCGAGATTTAGCAATCATATCATCGACGTAGACCTCTATTTCCTTATGCATCATGTCATGGAATAATGTCACCATAGCCCTCTGATATGTTGCCCTAGCATTCTTTAACCCGAATGGCATCACCTTGTAGCAGAACGTTCCCCACATTGTTATGAAGGTAGTTTTCTCCATATCCTCAGGGGCCATCTTGATCTGATTATACTTCGAGAATCCATCCATGAAAGAAAACAATAAATGTTTTGCTGTGTTGTCCACCAACGTGTCAATATGTGGCAAGGGAAAATTATCTTTTGGGCTTGCTCGATTCAGGTCACGGTAATCCACACACATTCGTACTTTTCCATCTTTTTTTGGTACCGGGACTATGTTAGCCACCCATTCTGGATATTTGGAGGCTTGTAGGAAGCCAGCGTTAAATTGCTTCTTGACTTCCTCTTTTATTTTCAACAGCATTTCGGGCCTCATCCGTCTTAATTTTTGCTGGATGGGCTTGCATTCTGGCTTTAATGGGAGCTTATGGACCACTAAATCTTCATCTAGCCCTGGCATGTCCTGGTATGACCACGCGAAAACATCTTTGTATTCGCGGAGTAAAGTGATCAAACTATGCCTGGTACTTTCTGAAATAGAAGTCCCAATCTTCACTTCTTGTTTCCTCTCTTCAGTGCCCAAATTTATTATTTCCACAGATTCTTCATGAGGCAGAACCTGTTTATCCTCTTGTTCCACCATCCTTAACAATTCAGGAGATGAGACATAATCTTCAGCATTTTCTTCGGCTTCAAATTCTCCTAAGCAAACAGCCTTCTCAAAATCAATTTCAAGATTCGTAACGGGCTTATTCATGTCGTCAATATCTGAGCACCTAAAAGTTTAATAGAAAAGGAAGCTATAGGGGGACATCCAAGTATTGGAAACAACAAACAAATGTTATGTCATGGTAATGAGGCAAATGTAAGGATGAGAAAATGATTATGAAATTAGTGATAATGCGAAAAATCGTGACAAAATGCATCTTCATTGATATTCATTTAAACGATAAAGAGCGAATGCAAACTCTTACAAAAGAATTCTATTATATCTAAGGACACAATAGAAGGTTGATGTTTAGCATTACTCTGAAGGCTTATAAACTACAAGAAGCTCCTCAGCAATCCAATTGTTCAACATGAAACCAGGAGGGCAAGGGCGTATCCTCGAGACATCTTTACTTGCACCAGCTTCATTGTCAATGACATTTATACTGACATTCTGAAAATCCCTTTCAATTAATCCCAGCATGTTTCGTGGATCATCTTGTCCAGGGTACATCATTCCCGCAGATGTAAATGTTTTTGACAAAGGAGGGTACTCTATTAGTTCCCATTCTGGTTCTCGGCCCAAAGTTCTTGCAATTCTTCTCTCTTGATCCTTCTTCCACTGTCTTCTTCTTTGGCGCATGTCAGGCTGAAACCCCAAACCGTATCGGGCCTTGTGCTGCACTGGCTTTAAAGCCCTCACTATTCCTTGCAGATGTCTCCCTAAACCTCTTCTCGCACGAGCTCCCCTTCCTACGGTCAACTTGACACCCATTCTGGTATTTCTCGACAGTTTTGGCATCGGAATTCTATTTCCCTCAGCCACGAAAGTGGCATTGATGAATTCAAGAGATCGAAAGGAACATTCCACTGCGTCCTTGCTTACTTCCAGGTATGGCGCATCAGCAGAGATAGATGCGACGATGTCTTCTTCGCCCTCGACTGTGACCAAACAGCCATCCATGATGAATTTCACCTTTTGATGGAGGGATGATGGGACTGCTCCAGCAGAATGAATCCAAGGTCTTCCCAAAAGGCAGTTATAAGAGGGTGTAATGTCCATGACTTGGAATTCGACCTCATAGATGTAGGGACCCACTTCCAAAGGGATTTCGATCTTTCCCATGACTTTGCACCTCGTCCCGTCGAATGCCCTTACAGTGGAATGACAGGGCTTTAAGTAGGACAAATCCATCGGTATTCTGGAAAGCGTAGCCAATGGCATAACATTTATCGCTGACCCATTATCGATGAGTACGTTCGGTATTATGTATCCCTTGCAGCGGGTCGTGATATGCAGCGCTTTCACCGAACCTCTACCATTTAGCGGTATCTCATCATCACTAAAAGAGATGAAGTTGTCCGCATTCAGATTGTTTACCCACCTATCAAGCTTTTCGACAGATATGCTGTTGGCCACGTAAGCTTGATTTAACACCTTCAATAAAGCGTTCCGGTGTGGCTCTGAATTTAACAGTAGAGATAGAACTGAGATTCGTGCTGGCTGCTTGCTCAATTGTTCCACCACACTATATTCGCTGTGCTTAATAAATTTTAAGAATTCTTGAGCTTCTTCCTCATTCACAGGCTTTTTAGTTTCTTGCACGGGTGGAATTTCTTGCTCGACTTCGACCTCGTACATCACTGCTTTCCCTTTTTGCTTCGAGTCGCTACTTTTCTTTACTGGTTCAACTTCTTTAGAATAGCATCGTCCACTTCGAGTAAAATGACCTACCTCCCTAACATCTTCAGTTATGGCTTTGGACTTTTCAACTTCCGGTGTAACGATATTAACATCATATTTCCATGGTACTGTTTTGTTGTCCTTATGCGGGAAAGGAGATGGTACTTTAATTACCATCTGTGGTTTCAATGGCTCTCTCATCGCGTCGTAATAAATTACCAACGGTCGATCAGTATATAAGGGGGCCCTGATGATTGGCTATCAGAGACGCATACTTCTCTTTCGTTGGCATCTTCACTCTTGTTAAGGACCTTGATATCCTTATTATCCATCCGGTCTTGAAATAACCTTTTAAAGTCCTCGCATGACTGAATGTCGTCCCCAACAATCCCATGAAAATTGCAAAAACTTTGGCCTTCTTCTCCAAAAACTCTATCAGAGTGACAGAGCAATCCTTTCTTAACCAATATCTCCCAGATTTTCTACAGAGGCATCCTTATTTCTGCCACACATCTTCTGACCTTCCATTCATCCTCTTTCCCCACTGTGCTCACATTCCCTTCGGTATGGTTAGGGAACGGGTTTCCCGTGGCGTTACTAGCACTATCGAATCGTAGGATACCCGCGTCAATGAGTCCTTGAACTCTCCTTTTGAAAGCGAGACAGTTCTCAGTAGAGTGCCCTTGGTTCCCTGCGTGGTATGCACAACTAGCATTTGGATCGTACCACTTTGGGTATGGAGGTTTAAGGGGTGCCATGTAATGGGGAGAAATTAGCTGTTTTTCTAAAAGTTTTGGGTACAATTCCCCATACGACACAGGGATGGAGGTAAATTGCGGTCTCTCGGGATTATGCCTTGATTGGCTTTGGGCGGGTACCGTGTTTTGTGGGAAAGTAGTGACGGGTCTTTGGTTGTTCGTGGCGTATACGGGGCAGGACGGATGTGGTGCTTGGTAGTAAGGGGTTTGAGGGGGATAATAGGAATTCGGGGGTGGATAATTTCGAGGTCGGGGTTAGTTAGGATACGAATTGGGAATGTAACGACTCTCAGTTCCCACCATGTGGGCTTCTGGCTCTTTCTTCCTTAAGGGTGCTGCTTTTCTTGAGCCTTCTGATCCTTCCATTCTACCGCTCTTGACGGCATTCTCTATGAGTTCACCGGATATTACAATATCCGCGAAATCTTTTGTGGCACTTCCCACTAGTTTGTCATAAAACGGTGCCTTTAAAGTATTGATAAAGAGAACGGTTATCTCCGTCTTTGTTAGTGGGGGTTCCACTTGAGCTGAGACGTCTCTCCATCTCTGCGCATACTGTCTAAAGGTCCCTGATGGCTTTTTCTCCATCATTTGCAAGGTCATACGGTCTGACACCATATCCGATACATGCTTGTACTGTTCGCAAAATGCTGACGCCAAGTCCTTCCCGGATCGAATCTTTTCTCTACTAAGTTAATTGTACCACCAAAGAGCTGACCCTGTTAGACTATCTTGAAAGCAATGTATGAGTAGTTTATCCTCGTTCACATAACCGATCATTTTTCGACAGAACATAATGAGATGTGCTTTTGGGCACCTTGTTCCATCATACTTCTCAAATCAGGCACTTTGAACTTCGGGGGCAAAATTAGATCAGGTACCAAACTGAGTTCCTTGGCACCTAGTGCGGAGAAGACTTCAGTGCCTTCTATTGCTTTGAGTCTTTCCTCGAGACTCCTATATTTTGCGTCATGGTTATCCAATTTCAACTTGGCTACCTCTGCTGGGTCATCCAGATCTAGAACTAGTGGATTAGCAGAACTAGCCCCTGGGTTCGACGCTAACATTCCTTGCCTCAAATTAGTGGGTAGAGCAGGTGGCATGGGTCGATGCTCCAAGCTAGTGGGTTCCTCTTGAGTATACCCTCTTTGTATTGTATATGCGGACGGTGGAGTGAATCCCGGGGGATAGAGTGGATCCTGATCATGGTGAATTCTTGACCGAGGTTCCATAACATCGGGGTTCTGCATGGGCCATTTTCCTTTGACCAAAGTTGTCATCATCTCCATCATTTTAGCCATCTGATCTCTTTGCTCGAGTGATTCCTCTCGAGATATCACCATTAGGTCTCTCGTCTCTTGTTGCGATTTGGCCAGTTGCTCTTGTAATTCCTTTTGAGCTTTTTCCATCCTTTCAATTCTCTCATTGAATTCATTCTCCATTACTCTAGCTTGTCGGCGCGTTTTATACGGATGACGTGGTTCCAGTCTTGAAGTCTGGCAACTGCGAATTGTACGTTTTAACCTCAGCGAACGAGTATGGGATATGCAATGAATGAACTGATGCATGAATGAATGCATGAATTTCAAATGAGTGTCAGTTATGAATGAAATGCAAGAAATTGGTGTTGATTTCAAGATAGCCCCATATTTAGGCATTTCATTTATCAACATAGTCTATTACACAAAGTTCTCATTTTTCCAACAGTTACACAAATTTCCTAGCCACATTGCCTTGTTTCTTCACTTGCTCTAAAAACTCTGATATGCTCGATCTTTGCCTCGGGGGGAATTGGCAACTGAGAACTTCGGCTTCATCTGATAATTGAACAACTTGCATAGCCGCTTTACGAATTTCATTGATCAAGAAGTCAAGTTGCATTTCTTTTTCTTTGAGGGTTCCTTCATACGCGTGAATGTCCTTATCGTACTGCTCACTCTTTTCTTCTAGAGCCTTCAAGAGGTTATCTAGTTGTTGTTGACGAGATTGCAGCATATTTTCTAGATCTCGTGTTTTCCTTTTTAATTCTAGATGTTCAGACTGACTATTCGCCAATTTTGCAGCCACTATTTCATACTCGGCGTTCTTCCTTCTTAACTCTATCACAGCGCGCGCAGCCTTTTCCTCCTCTTTCTTTGCTTTTCCCTTCTAAAACTCCATTCCTCCATTGATATTGCTAATTTCTTCCTTCCATTCTGCTGTCGACTTGCCCAACCCGCTATTCTTTATAGTGTTTCTTAATTTCTTGTTTTCCAAATGAAGGTCCCTTAAGTCGTTTCTCACAATCTCGGCTTCTCTTTGTACTTTTTCAGTCCTGGACCTTTCAACCTGAACTTCAATCTTCAGTTGATAGTTTTCTTCTTGAAGGGCACTAAGGTCCCGAGACATCTTGGCCTTTTCTCGTTCGAATTCTTGTCTTGCCATTTCTAGCTCAGACGGCGTTTCCTCCGAGAAAGGATTCTGGATGGTGTAGTTTGTTGATGAGATTTGCTGACTATTTACCCGTTGCTTCCTCCATATGTCGTAATCTTGGGTAAGGGTATCAGCATACAAAGCTAATTCCATGAAATGAATTTCCTTCCAATACTTTGCAGTGTCTCGGACTCTCTTCATATATCCTTCACCCGCGAAAGTGAACTCGAACTGTGCTAATCCTCCAGTTGCGGGGAGGAATTGTCGCGAAGAAAACTGCCTTTGGACTAATAGCGGGGCATATCCAACTCCTCCCCATAACCCGAGTAAAGGTATCCAATCTTGGCTTCCACATTTGTATAGCAGAACTGAAGGACGGATCCAGGGTGCTCTCCATGTTATATTCTCGGCGCGAAGATTCTGAAAAACTGATACCCAATGTTGCTTGGTGACTTCCTTCGGCCATTCTTTCTTGAGGTAAGCTTCTAGCGGGGAGAATGTTTTAGAAAACATATGGAACGGAGTGCGCTCTACCTTCCAGAAGTGACTCAAAATCCAAACATTGAGCAACTGCGCGCATCCGATAAATCGTCCCTCCCCTTTTCTTCGACAACTACTCAGGGACCTGAAGGTCTCGGCTAGGATGGTCGGGACAGGGTTGATTCCTTGTTTTAACCTTTCGAAGAAATCAACTACTGCAACTTCGAGATGTCCAAGAACTTTTGGGAAAATGACCAAACCGTAAATGGCCAAAGCGAATAGATTTACCCTTTTCAGCATGTTGGGATGGTTCAGAGCCAAATCTCGTAGGGAGGACCATGGAATGCAAATGGTTTCATTCTTCTTCTTTATCTGTTTTTCGGCCCATGCATCAGTCATGTCTGTTAGTCTCACTAACTTTTTCTTGAAGGTCATCGGCTTAGGCTCCTTCACATATATTTTGCCGAATTGTACATTGTCGATGCGGAGTAAACCAGCATACTCTTCTATGGTTGGAGTCATGTCTTCTTGATTGAAGGTGAAACACTGATAAGCTGGGTCCCAGAACCGAACCATGGCTTGAATCAACTGTTCGTCTACACGGATGGTGATCAGGTGAGCTATATCTCCATACCTCTCAATGAAAATGTCTCTAGTGTCTGAATCCCACTGATTCCAAATTCGAACCAAATCCTCAAGGTTATTTTGGCGAACATTTACAGTTATATGTTCGGGCAAATTGGCGACACACCCTTCCACTAGACTATCCCCCTTTTCTTTCTGAATTTTTAGAGACCAGTCCCGAACCACGGCACTCTTCTCGGTTATTTGTGTAATTGACTCCTCCATCAGAAACCCGTTTTTTGGCAACCAACCTTTAGTCAACACCTTCTTAATATGATGCCTATGATGCATGATGAAAATAAAAGTGAAAACAAACAAACTTGGTTAGTAAACACAACAAATATAATTTGAAAAACAAATTAAACTACCCAATCCAATTATTTTGCACAAACAGTGTAACTGGATGGCAAAAGGTATTTTCCCCGTGTACTTGTTTTGGTGACTATAAGCGGACAGAGGTTCGGCATGGCTCTAATTGGATAGCTCGTATGGTTCACTATATGCGGTTTTGGTTCTAGGTGGGTACTCGAATTGCCCGTACTATCATCTGCTAAGATTAGCACAGAGCCTCGGTCATGGCTCATCATAGGCTTACGAGATCAATTCGAGGGATTACATTTACTTATGCCTATGCGGAGGGACAAGTTAACTCACGAAAGCATAAGTCATATGTAACCCGAAAGTATTCACTAGCCTGTGCGGAGGGACGAGTTAACTCACGAAGGCGTAGCGTTTACTTTCACTTAAACGGACGGAGCCCGGGTAGAGAGCTCATGTTATGCGAAAATGTAAGTACACGGTGTGTGGGGAACAACTCATAAACCTTTACGTTTCACTTAAAGAAACTAAACCAAAATTAAAACCATAAAAATTGAAACACTGAAAAACAACCAAATAAGCAAGTTAGAAGAAATATTTACAGCACGATACAAATGCATGAATTTTGAAAACGAGATTTTTCGGATCATGACCAAATATTTACTTTGAACAAGGAAATTTGAAAATTTTGACAAAATGTGTTTAATTCCAGACACGACTCTCAATAAGGTTGTCCCCAGCGGAGTCGCCAGCTGTAGCGACGTAAAAATTTTGGTTTGGGGTCGCTAATTGTGGCAATCTAATGAAAAAGTTTGAAAACTGAAGTTTGATTTTAAAATAAAGAGGGAGTCGTCACCGATCCTTTTCGTAGGTGTGATCGGACACCTATTAGATTCATTGTTTTTTTTAAAACAAAAGGAGGGCTGGATTTAGGTCTACGTTAAAAGCCAGAGGAAAATTAGGGTTCGGGAGTTGGTTACGCGCGAGGAAGGTATTAGCACCCTCGCGACGCCCAAAAATTGGTATCTCATAAACACATGTTGTCTTAATTTTCAAAAATGCGAACTCAATGTAAAGTTTAGTTATGATCCAAAAAAAACGAGAAATTTTAGTTTATTCCGGTTTTTGAGAAGGATATGCCGTTTTAACACGAGTCAATTGACGTTCACCCAACATAGCGATGAACTCGATGACTTAATGTTGAATCGATATATTGCCTTGACTATTGAAATTAATTAGAAAACCGGAACGTAATTTTCAGGAGAATGCAAGACATAATTGATACGAAATGAAAATAAGTAAATGAAATGGCTTGATACATTTGAAACAAATAACAAACATGACAATAATATTAGAAAATAATAACCGCGCATGCAAGATCAAATGCAATGTTAGCATTGAATACGAAAACGTAAAGAGAACACAATGAATATACATATAAAGATAATTAAGAGTATGTACGTAAAATATATATATATTTATATATAAATAGTAATAGTGTTAGAAATATACTATATATAGTGTTTGAAGTATATGCATAAGATAGTAAAAATATATAACTAGTAATGTTAAAATATGTACATAATATATACATATATATGTATAAAATGAATATTGAAAATGTATGTACATAACATATATGAAAAATATAAACATGATATAATATGTAAAAATATAATATAGTATTCGTATGAAATATAAATGCAATATTAAAAAGTACGCACACGTAATACATAAAAAATACATATATAATACGACACTAAAATATTTACATAACATATATATTGGAAATAATGATGTTGAAGAAAACTATTACAATATTGCATGAATATATACTTATATATATATTAAAGATATACATGCAAAATAGAACACATACTAACATTGATAAGAACATATACAAGAGCTAGTATAAAACGTATAACTAATAATACTAACGATATATACATGTAACAAAGTATTCACTATATTAACAAGGATGATAATAATAATGGTAATAATATTAAAATACAAAAAAAAATAAAGTAATTAAAAATCATACTATATAATAAAGTAATAAAAGATAATACTGTATATACATGTACGTAATATATGTATATTAGAAATAATAATAGGAGTTAATAATAATATAAATATCATATACATAAAATAATAATAATAACAATAGATAACGTAATAATAAAAAATGAATGACAAAATTAATTATTAAAATGTCAAAATGATAGAAAGGATTGAATCGAAAACAAAATAGAAAGCTCGGGATAGATTTTAAAATATAAAACAAAAGAGGAGGGCTTATTTGAACATGCACAGAACCATGGGGGATCAAAAGCACAATATCTCAAATTATTAAAACGCTGCGCAGCGTGGGGGACCAGAACGAAATCAGGGCAAAATAGCGGGGCCGAATTTAAAATATAAAAAACTTGATTATAAAACATTGAAAAAGCGGAGGGGCCAACTGCGCAAATAGCCCCTCCCTAAAAAAACACGCGGATCCCTTGGTCGGACGGGTCGGGTCGACCCGACTCGCGTCCAAAACGGCGTCGTTTTTAGTCTAAACAGAGGGGGTCCAAAACGTATATAAGTAAAAAATTTTCTAAAAAAATTCATTTTGTACCGTAGAGAGAAAAAAAGGGAGAGAAGGGGAGAGGGAAGAAAGAAGAGAGGGGAGAAGAGGGAGCTCCAGCCACGGGCCGGTCACCGGTCCGGTCACCGGAGGCTCGCCGGCGCCGGCGCCGGCCACCGCACGCGGTGGCCGGAAAAGGTAAAAAATTTATTTTTTTTTTATTTTTTATTTCTATTATTTTATTATATTTTTATATATATATATATATGTGTGTATGAAATCGACCAAAAAACGAATTTAAAATATAAGAAAAAAAGTCACCTTAGGTCGGTTCTGATTTTAGCTTCTGATTTGGTGTTAGAGCCCCTGATTGTATATGTATATTTCGAATGGTTCTTGTATTCAATCTGTTAATATTGAAAGAAAATCTCCGTTTTCATCGCCAAAAATCCCCCCTTTACAAATTTCCATTTAGGCTTTATAGCCGAATGTTTCAAAGAAGAGTACAAAAAATATTGTTTCTTCCATTCGCTACTGTTCTGTTGCTGCTGTTGTTTTGTTTCCTTTTTGCAGGTATAGAGTCTGTTGTCATGCGTACGGGGTGTGGGCGTGGCATACGAGGACTGTGGAGGTATGGGGCTGTTGTAGTGGGGGTATGGGGCGTGGCAGACGTCGGTGGTGACAGAGGCAAGTGGGCGCCGAATGCTAGGGGGGCTAGGGTTTGGGATTAGGTATTTTTGTTTCTGATTTTGTGTAATGGGCTGTTAATTTAGTGGGCTGGTAGTTTAGGTTATTGGGCTTCGGGTATATGGGTTCAGGGATATTAGGTTCTGGTTGTTATTGGGTTTTGGGGGTGGCCCAAAATTGGCCTGTACACCCTCTCTTGACAGCCTTACATTATGGGATGCGGGGCAACTCCCTTGCTTTGTCTTTTAACAGTAACGACTCCATGTCCTGTGGAGGAGAGTAAAGAATATTCAGCCAGTGCAGTGTGCCAGATTAAAGCCTTGCCATGAAGTCTGCTGCCGAGTTTGCTTCTCGAAACACATGCTTAAAACTAAAAAGCCATGATTTCTTACATAACTGTTGGTGTTCAAACTTGCCACCAAAGTAATCAACACTATCACATTCAACCTCAAGTCCTTCAATTCCACCCCTGTACTCCACGCCACAGTAAGGCCATCTAATAAGAAAGAAGTCAGCCAAAAGCTATCTGGCATAGTCGAGTAAGGGTCCCTCGGTGCTTTGCTTACGTGATTGCCAGGAGCTACGTGAGAACCTCACTACCACAAAATCTTATAAATGGTCGTTTAGTTTTGGTGCCTTTATACTGTATTTTTGAATACTGAGATGATGAATAAAAAGTAGGGTATAAAAGAGTATTGTCATGAAATAGAATAGCCACTAACGGAATCAACTATGTGCTAGCTGGGCGCTCAAGGGTAACCATAAACCATGTCCAAAAATTCAGATGAACTTGGACGATGTTCATATGTCGAGGTTCACCCTGAACTTCTAATTTTTTATTTTTTAAATATACATAACGCGGTACTCTAAATATATCATCAGCCTTTCATTGCTTCCGTCTGTCATGCTAGCTATGGAAAGGCGAATTAATTTTCTTTTATCACACAATTGATTTTCTTTTTGAATTTTTTACTGAGTATTTATTTTTATTCTTTGGCCTAAATTTATGGTTAAATTAATTAAACTCAACAACCCAAACTTCTAACACCATACACGTGTACCATTGTTGTAAATATTATAGGTAGCATTAACAGTAAATCCATCCTTAAATTATATCTCAATTTGGTATTTATGGTTGTTTTTTTCAAAATATATTTAAACTATCATTTTATTCTTTTTGCCCAAAACTATATGATGTATGTTTAAAGTATAGGCTGAAAAAATATGATGATTTGAATAAAAATATAAGCTTAAAAAATAGGTTTAGGCAAAAAAAAAGGACTATTTTCTAAATAAGTCGAGTCTTAAGAAAGCTTTTTTGACCTAGGCTTAGTCTGAGTTTAAAAAAAAAAAAAAGAAAATTCTACTATTGTTTCTACTGGTTTGTTGTTGTCATTTCGTTATAATATTGTTACTATATTATATATTATTATTTTATTGTTAATTTTGTTACTATTTTATAGACATTTGTTTGCTAAGTTACACTTATTTTAGTATTATTTAAGCATAAATATTAAATACTTTTTTAATTTATTTTTAATTTGTTGGGAAACTTTTTTTTTATGTTTTTAGTATACTTTTAAATTTTTTTATATAAAAATAATAATATAAAAAAATTAATACGAGCAAACCGGGCTGGACTTGAGACAGAATTTAAGTCCATTTTTTGGGTTTATTTCGTCCCTGACCTGAAAAACGGATCTAAAATTATATTGAAACTAAACCCAAACTCGGCCCGACCCATGATTACCTCTAGTGAGGTCTTTATTCGCTAGTATTTTTTTTAAAACTAAGGCTCCGTTTGTTTCACTGAAAATGATTTCCAGAAAATGATTTCTGGACAATGATTTATTTTTCTGGAAAAGCAAATATTTTCTGGTGTTTGGATGAATCTGTGTAAAATATTTTCTGTTGTTTGGTAGATTTCATAAAAATATTTCATAAAAGTTGTTTTCAATTAAACAAACATACATTTGAGGTTATTTTTTTTCATTGTTTAATTAAATTTATTTTTATCTATAATTTTGTATTTTACATTGTTTTTGCATATATTAAAAATATTATGTTAAATTCAGATTCATTACAACATCATTTTTTAATTACGTGACTAATAAGCGAGTATTTTTATTTAAAAATGTGACATCAACAAAATTGACAAAAAAATTAACGATGTCAACAATTGGACTTAATTTTTAAATTTGAAAAGTAAAGGGACTAAATTCTTGAAAATAAAAGTACAAAGACTAAATTATAAATCTGTAAAGTGTACATAGACTTATGACATATTTTAACCTTTATACTATAAAACATTTTTATTAATATATTTATAATTGTAATAAATATTTATTATTAAAATATTAATATTAAATATTTTCAATAATATGTGAATAATATTATTTAAAATTATTATTTTTAAAATAAAATTGAAATATTAAATAATTTATTAAAATAATAAAATATATTTATTATATTAACAATTTATTATATGACTAAATATAAATAATTAAATATGTTTAATCTATTGGGCTATTTGGTATAATCGGAATAAAATTTACCATAAAGGGGTCCGCGAACAAGTCAATGTAGTAGTGAGCTTTGTCAAAGCTTATTGCACAAAAATTGCAGCCATGAAGGTTACGATGCGGGATGTACAGGTAGCCGGCAGTTACGGACTGGAGTCCACCAGAGAATGAACAATAAAAATTAACTTCGACGCTACGTTCAACCAACATACGAGAAGATCTAGTTCAGGAGTCATAGCGCGAAATAGAGATGGTCTGGTGATGGCAGCATGTACCTTTCCATGGGTGTATATCTCAGATCCAGTCATGGCCGAGGCAAGGGCGTGCTTGCAAGTCGTTTCTATGGCAGAGGAAATGGGCTTCCAAGATATTTGCATCGAAGGAGATTCGTTAACAGTTATACGCAAGTTAAACACTGTAGAAGAAGATAAATCTGAAATAAGTAGTTTGGTTAAAGAAATTAAGGGAAGAGCCCTCATCTTCAGAAGTGAGTTTTAGGTACGTACCAAGGGAAGCTAATAAGGCAACTCATGGGATGGCGATGGAAGGATGTCGACATGAAAACCCCCAATACTGGATAAAGGATGTAACACCCCTACTCGTATTCCGAGCCTAGAATAGGGTACGAGGCATTACCGAACTTAATATGATCAATCATATGAAAATCAACCATAAAATTTCTTCTAAATTAAAAGCTTTCATACATATGTTTAACATCCCTTATATGGGCCTACGGGGCCCAAAACATACATTCAGGGTGGTTCGGGACCAAACAGTAAATATATGAAACTTTTGCACCACTTAGAAAATTTTTACACTTTGGAGAGTCACACGCCCGTGTTTTCAACCCGTGTAACTCTCTGTTTATAACTTCATCACCCTTGTCAGTCGTACACTTCATATAAATAACAAGAAACATGTATGGGCTCAATCTCATTAAATTTCTCATATATATATACACAATTTCACGTTATGTAATCATACAATATATATCAGTCATATCTCTGTAATCTAAATATATTTTCATAACAGCTTATCTTGATTTCATACTATTTCATATTTAAGCTTAAATAACCAAAGTATTTGAAATATCATCTTTATGCAAATAGTACACATGAGGTATATAATTCCATAATTATGAATGAACACATTTATCAAACATTTTTCATATTCATATATCAATGTCTCATGTCTCCATATATCAATAACAGTCATTTTCATGAATTTCGAGTTCAATTTCATAATTATTTTTCTCGTGTTCAATTTATTCTATGTCGGAAGTTTATTCATTAAAACATTTGAATTACCAATACATATGGACAGTACATTCAAGATGAATAATTATATAATCACAAATGAATTCATTTATCAACCAAGTTCTATACTCATATTTTATCAACTCATACTTCCTTGTATCACATAATTCCATGTAACACTTACCAAACTTTGTCAAATTAGTGAACGTCTTACAGAATTGGTCTACATCGATATGCACTGAATTTCACTGATAATCACTGATGCCATAGCAGAGCTATGGTCTTTTCACTAGAATGTCATAGCTCAGCTATGGTCTTACCTCTTCACTTTCATTATGCCATGGTGAAACCATGGACTTATCCGTCAATTCATCACTTTTTACTAAAATGCCATAGCCCAGCTATGGTCTTACATCTTATACACATATCACATCGATGCCATATCCCAGATATGGTCTTACACAAATGCACTTATCACTCCGATGCCATATCCCAGATATGATTTTACATGGAAATCACTTGTCACTTGTAGCCGAAGCTACCACTATTCACTGATCAGGTAGCCGAAGCTACCATTTTTCATTGATCAGGTAGCCAAAGCTACCACTTTTCACTGATCAGGTAGCCGAAGCTACCACTTTTCACTTGTCATTTGTCCTTGATCAAATAAGTGTAGCCGAAGCTATCACTTATCACTTTCACTTGTTCTTGATCAGATAAGTGTAGCCGAAGCTATCACTTATCAGTTTCACTTGTTCTTGATCAGATAAGTGTAGCCGAAGCTATCACTTATCACTTGTTGCCATGGTCCAACCATGGTCTTTTCCGTCAATTCATCTTGTCACTGAACTAAAGTGCTCAAATTGATCATTTATTCAATTTTCATACTTTTACATTATTCACGATTTTATCATCAATACATATGAAATAACACATCATGAAATTCATAAAATTAACAAATGATCACTAAAATTAAGCCATATAAACTCACAAGTTCGATTTTTATATTAAAACGATAATCATAATTTCATAATAAATGGTCCAAATAAAACATTATATCATTTCTAATTCAACATTTATCCATTATAATCGGGCATGTGATCAATTTATACACGAGTCATTCATATATTTTTCCTCCTCCTCCTCTCCATCCACATCTTTAGTATAAATAACACACTTGTAAGTAACATTATCTATAATTTTTACTATTTACTTATATGAATATTCAAGCTTGAACCCTCCTCCATGGCTGTTTTTCAGCTGGTGAATGTGAAGAGAAATAAAGAGAATTCTAAATATTCCAATTTAGTCCCATTTTTATTTAGCTAATTTTGGCAATTTTTCAATTTTGCCCTTATTTCACCCATTTCCTGATTTTTCTCAGCTGCCACCCAAAATATATCCTTTGGGATTATTTGCACTTTAGGTCCTTCTTCATTTGACAATTGAGCTATTTAATCCTTTTAGCAACTTTTACAAATTTTCCAATTTAGTCCTTTTTATTTAATTAACCATCCAAACGTCAAAATTTTCTAACGAAATTTTAATACTACCTTATTGACACTCCGTAAATATTCATAAAAATATTTATGGCTCGATTTATAACACCGAGATCTCGATACCTCTTTTTCTCAATTTCTTGATCAAATAAATCTTTATAAAACACAATTTACTATTTCAAAATCTTTTAAAAACTACATTTGGCTCGTAAATATTAAATAATATAATCTACGAGTTCATTTGTCAAATTTGATGGTCTTGAACCACTATTTTCGACATTGCTGAAATTCGGACTATTACAGAGGAGGTCCCGCAGGAGGTGGAAGGACTGGTGAACAGCGAAAGGAGAGGCAACAGAGAAGAAGGATAGGTGAAGAATTAGAGTGAGGACTTTGCAATAATTTGTTTGTCCGATGAACTCGTACTTAGGCCGAAATGATGATGGTATTAGGTTTGATTTTGGGTGCTTTCTTTGATTTTGGGTGCTTTCGGTCCTGTTGAGTAGCTGATACAAGATAGATCTAGTTTTTAATAAAAAAGAAGAGGGTAACACGGTCTAGCTTTGTTTAATTTCTTTTGTGACTGAAAGGACTGCTTCTTTTAATTTCTTTTGTTTAATTATCTGGTTTTGTTTGGTGCACCGTTTCGGTGCCTTTTAGGAGGTAAACAGCTGTAGGTTGTTTCTTTTAAGGCCTGTTACGACATTTATTACTTCTTCCATCAATAAAGTATCAGTTATAATTTCAAAAAAAAAATGTATGTTTAATAATCTTGAAAAAGATAATATTTTAAATATTTTTAAAAATAAAAATAAATTTATTATCAATATAATAATATTAAGCTTGATTTAAGTTAATTTTTATATAAAAATAAAATTATTTATAAATGAACTCTTTTCTTGAAAATGACTTACGCTTTTCAAAATGATAAGTCATTTTATAGAAAAAAGAGCTTATTTTACATTGACCTGTAAGTCATTTTTTGTTGACCAAACTATTTTCTGTGAAACAAATACAGGAAAATATAGAAAACATTTTCTGTAAAATCTTTTACATATAAACAAACGGACCCTAAAATAAAATTGATAATTCTGATAAAAAAAAAGAAACTTTAAGGCGCTGTTCGGCTTTAATTTTTAGATGGGCTTTTAGAAGGAAACGTACTTTTATATTAAAAGCATTAAAGAACAGACGTAAAAACAAAAACTTTTTCAACTTAAGAAATGTCCTTTTTTTCAGATGAAAAAACAGAAATTTGGTGTTTTTTTTCAACAAAAAGTGCTTTTGGGGTTGATATTACATTTTTAACCTTATTTGTTCTTCTTCCAAATATTTAATTATAAATATTTAATTATTATATTTAAATATTTAAATATAGTTTATATATTCTAATTAAATTTAATAAATAATCAATATCTAATTACAAATATTTAATTATTATATTTAAATATTTAAATATAGTTTATATATTCTAATTAAATTTAATAAATAATTAATATTAATTACTTAAAAATATTTAAAATTAATATTATATATTAAAATATTAACAATAAGTTATAATAAATTATTTTTTATATTATTTTTAAAATATCATAATATTAACTAATTTAAATATTATTTAAATACATATTTATTTTTTTATAATATCATGTTTAAAATAAATATTTTATTTTTAAAAATATTTTTTGACAGTAATACGAAACACTCACATTTTTTAATAAAAAGCATTGTGAAATTAATTAAATAAAAAATATTACCAAATTAGCTCTAAAAGAAAGTAGAAATTAAATATAGTTTTAGATGCATTTGCTAATAAAGCTTATTAATATATATACGGGAAACAGAGCAACGCGAACCGAAAATTTCGGCCTTCGGTTTTTAGGGTTTAAGGCTGACAAGTCCTGGCTGCTGAGGGTTTTGGGGGTTTCTAAGACTGAAGTGTGTTTGCTTTCGGCATTTTCTGCTTCGTATCTTCATCATGTGGGCACTACGCCGAGTTCCTAAGCCGCTCAGGTACCTTTTTCTTTCTCTCCTTTTATACTCTGCATTTTACTTGTATTTCTCTTTTTCGTTTCTGTTCGTTTACCGAGAAAACCTGCAAGGAGAAAAAGAAGGAAAGGCAAAATGTTGTTGGGTCGTTATATATATATCTGTGTTATTTGGTAGAGATTAATTAACCTAAGCTGAATCCAACTAGCCCTGCCCTTACTTTCCTGACTATTTCTTCCATAGCTAAACAGCCTGTGCTACAGTTTGACATGAAAAAAATGTTTACTTTCAAGTACTACAAATCCGCTGAAAATTGCTTGATATCATTTAGTTGAGTTGAT
Organism: Gossypium hirsutum; assembly: GCF_007990345.1. Lineage (NCBI taxonomy): Eukaryota > Viridiplantae > Streptophyta > Magnoliopsida > Malvales > Malvaceae > Gossypium > Gossypium hirsutum. Next base: position 113,837,777 of record NC_053424.1, on the reverse strand, counting down.
CCTACGTTGTTCAATTTCCTTATTACCAGTTGAAGACTGCATTTGTTTGCACACGTAACTATCAAACAATTATAATAATCCCTTTTTCATATATCATTTTGTCACTATATTGAATTCTAAAATACCCTGGAAGCCAAATAGGTGTATTTGCTATTTTTGGTTGTGCTCTCGATTTTATTTAACCGTGCATTTACAAAATATCAATAAAAAGTTCATCAATAGTCATTTCTCCTGTCTCTCTTTGTTAGTTCTACATTTAGCCTTTTGAAATTAGAAAATTAATATTCTTTTTCATGTTTTTTGCTTTGAGATAATGATCCATGAATGTTTTTTGCGTGGTATCCAGAGATACAAGTATCAGAACTGGAGCTTCTTTTTCTGCTTCTGCTAGATTACAAACTTCAAATACCTTCATTGAAAAAAATGCTATTTTTTCTGGTTCTTCTCAACTGGTTTCTGATACATGTCCATCTTTATTGAGATTTTACTGCTCAACACATGCTTCCTCTAATTTCTTTGTTTGGAGATGTGGCCTTTCTTCCCAAGCTGGTGCTGAAAGCAGTGGGGAGGAAGATGACTTGGAAGATGGTTTTTCTGAACTTGAAACAGCTGGTAATTCTGAGAACAAAAGAGATCATATTTCTAAGGATGAAACTGAAGATGGACTGGATTCTGATCAAGAATTTTCTGTTGATGTTGAAGAAACTGCCTCAAATGAACTAGAATTGTTTGGGGCTGAGACTGATGTCAGTGATAAAAAGTCATCTGGAAGGAGGACTACCTCAGGATTATTCAAAGCTCTTGTCTCTGCTCCAGGTCTTTCTATTCATAAGGTTCTTGATAAGTGGCTTGAGGAAGGAAAAAATCTAAGCAGAGCTGAGATTTCATCAGCAACGCTCAATCTTCGCAAGCGCCGAATGTATGGGAGGGCATTGCAGGTGATTTGAATTATCATTGTATCTATTTTGAGAATTTATGTTGATTAAACTAAGGTCAACTTATTGGGTATGAAATTACCTTCTCTGCATATAAGTGTATATGCAATGCGATTTCATGATTCAAGTAATTTTATCCATTAAAAAAATTATTTAAATAATTTCTTATAAAAATATTAAATAAATTGTAAGCACTATTCTTGTATTGTTTGTAAGTGCATGAGGATAAAATTACATATGATTTAGGCAAATCTGTTTTCTCGTTTTCCCTCTAATGTTTTGTTTTAAAATTTTCTATTTTAGGAAGGGCTTTTGATTTTTTGGTAAGTAGTACTAGTAGCTGCAGATTGGAACTTCCAATATCATTCCATCATAGGGTAACTGGGAAATATAAGATTTTCTGGTTTTCTCTGTTTTTCCTTTTCTTCAATATAGCAAGGAAGAGAACTTTTCTTATTTTCTTCTAATTGTGTATCTTATTTGTCACTGTAAAACCAAACAGTACTTGATTGTTTAAAGTTCCTTGGTATTAAGTTAAATAATAAAGTATACAAATTGAGTTTTCTGTCAAAAAAATGATCTAAACAAGAAATCAATTTTTGTGCTGATAGTATGTCATAAATGTGCAAGCAATCAATCACTGGATTTTGTAAGCATATGTGTAAAACTTATTGTTTGGATTTTAACTCGATTACAAACCATTTCAAATAAAATATTTGATAAGTGCCCACCTCACTTTTTGATGCATGTCGCTGGAGGTATCAAAACTTTGGTTTCTTTCTATCGTTTATTTTACCTGATGTATTAGTATATTTCTTTGTCAAAGGAGTACTCATTGTGCCTTCATCAATCATGCCTGCAGGGTGCATTGTTTGTTTCTGCATTTGTCAATCTTTTGCTCTCAATTAAAAAATATAACTGATGCTTAGAATCTTTAGATGCTCATCTAGTCATCTAGTTGGAGATGTCTTTGCAATAATCTGACATCCTATGATAATCTGGTAGTTTTTGTAATTAGAAATTTGGTCTCACAAATTTGGCACAAAAAAAAGTTCTAAAATTTCTTCCTTTAGTTTAATGTTATTTCTCCTTGGAATTGGCTCACCTTTCATTTTTCTTTAGTTGGGAGACAGTTGGATACCCTCTTGCGAAAAAAGTCATTTTTTCCTTTATGTGCCGTGCTTGCTATTACCTGAAGGCTCAAAGATTTGATTGCAGCTTCCTTTAGCTTTCTTTGGCTTCTAGTTTTTACACTGCACGTTTAGCATTCTCACACAATGTCAACTGCAGAAATGGTATGGATTTTCTAGGTCGGTTGATAAAATGATTTCTAATATTAGAATATTACCAATACCCTGTTTAGGCACTTTTTTCTTTAATCCATTTTGCTAAACTACTTGATATATATATACATATAAATGCCTAAATTGAAATGATATTCTATTGTGTATGATTTTAGTCATGGAAGTTGTAGGTTTTTACTTAATTGCATTTTGTTCTTTCCTTTCTGTTTGCTTATGGATTTGATTGTTTGCAGCTCTCTGAGTGGCTGGAGATGAAGCAGCAGCTTGAATTTAATGAGAAAGATTATGCTTCTCGTCTTGATTTGATTGCCAAAATACGAGGTCTCCAGAAGGCAGAAGACTACATTCAGACTATCCCAAAATCTTTCAGAGGAGAGATAATCTACAGAACCCTGCTGGCTAACTGTGTTGTATCTAACAATCTCAAGAAAGCAGAAGAGGTCTTTAACAAAATGAAGGACCTAGAATTCCCGAGTACTGCTTTTGCTTGCAACCAGCTGTTGCTCCTCTATAAGAGGCTTGACAAGAAAAAAATAGCTGACGTGCTGTTGTTAATGGAGAAAGAAAATGTCAAACCTACGCTCTTTACTTATAGAATCTTAATTGACACGAAAGGTTTATGTAATGACATATATGGGATGGATCAAATTGTTGAGACAATGAAGGCTGAAGGTATTGAACCAGACGTCCAGATACAATCTGTCCTGGCTAAGCACTATGCCTCAGCAGGCCAAATGGAAAAAGCTGAGGAAGTTCTGAAGGCAATGGAAGGGGACAACATAAAAGAGAATCGTTGGGTTTACAGGTTTTTGCTTCCTCTGTATGCTGGTCTTGGAAAGGCTGATGAAGTAGAAAGAATTTGGAAGATCTGTGATTCAAAACCCCGCTTTGAAGAGTATCTGGCTGGTATTGAAGCTTGGGGAAAGTTAGGTAAAATTGAAAAATCAGAGGAAATTTTCGAAAGGCTGTTAAAAACATCAAAAAAGCTTCCTGCAAGATATTATACCCATCTCTTGAAGGTATACTCAAACCATAAGATGCTCGAAAAAGGGAAGGATCTTGTTAAGCGAATGGCTGGTAATGGGTGCCAGATTGGCCCATTCACTTGGGATGCTCTTGTGAAGCTTCATGTGGAAGCAGGGGATGTGGAAAAGGCTGACTCAATCTTGCAGAAGGCATGCCAGCAAAATGAAATTAAGCCCATGTTTACTACTTTCATGGTTGTGATGGAGCAGTATGCTAGGAAGGGTGATATCCATAACGCCGAAAAAATGTTACATAGAATGAGACAGGCCGGATATGTAGCTCGAGTTAGTCAGTTCCAAACTCTAGTCAGAGCGTATATAAATGCCAAAGCTCCAGCTTATGGGATCAGGGAGAGAATGAAAGCAGATAACATATTCCCTAATAAGTCCTTAGCTGCTCTGTTGCCTCAAGTTGATGCATTCAGGAGGACTTCAGTGTCTGATTTGCTCGACTAAGGATTTCAATGGTTACTTCAGGTCTCCATTTTAATGGCAACCTCTATTTCTATGCACAGTTCTTATCTGTTTCATGTAGTCAAATATTGGTTGTCTACTTCTAGACATTCTGTTCTGTTCAAACTTCAAACCGTACTAAGCTTTTGAGAAATATGTTATTAAATTTTCTTTTATTTGTGCTCACTTCACTAAAGTCGATAAATGATTGTAGCAGCTAGTTCTCAAAAGCTTGTTAAGCCTTTCCAGCAGTTAAGAGCCTACTTTTCTTTTTTTTTTTTCTGAACAAATTAAGAGTGTACTTTTGGTTCATGGGTACTTGATCTCAATGCATATTTGATTTGGAAAATATGAGAATACAAGTTTTCTACCAAATTATATGTTAGGATCCGTAATCTCAAATACGGTATCGAATATATAGCTATATAAACTATTTTGTCTCTTGATAAGTGAGAATTTGAGTTTTCATGTTCTTGGTGAAAATAGGATTTTGACAGATTTGTGTTAAGAAAAACTATTTTCTTCAAAAAAGAAAAAATGTTCACATAGAAAAATTTACAGAAAAATAGAAATGTTATTATATAATATTCATGTTATCCTTCACAGAGCTATATTTGTATTATTTGGTGTTCAGTTACTATGGTGGAAAGATTATAAAATCCAGTTTTATTGTTAGTCATCTTATTTGTGAATTATTTATTTATTTATTATTGGTTTGGATAATACGGTTTTAAATCATATTTAATTTTTAATATTTTAACTAGCAGATTCAGATATTACTTGACTTGGATAATAATATCCACATTTAAAGCTGTGTTTCAAAACGAATATATACTAATTTTATAATATTTAAACATATTAAATAAAATTCATTTAAAAGCTTTAACAAATTTAATTTAAACTCATTTAATTAAATTTAGTAAAATTGATTTTACAGTTAAGTAAATCCGTACAACATATTTTACATGATTTAATGGCACTTCATTTAATGTGTCAAATAGACATTAATGTTAATGTCGAATACATATTAAAATATAATTTCATATAATTAATATATGCAACAAGTTGAACCCCGTGTGTTGACTTAATAGTCAGAGTATTCACGTAGTTTAGGATCAGAGTTCGTATTGTTGTTAGGGCTTTGCCGTCATTTTAATTTCACCAAAAGAAAATGTATTTTGTTTTAAAAAAAAATTAATTCATATTCAACACGCAATAGAGTCTATTAAGGAAAATGGTGTTGGTCAATCCGATGTTGATCGGAATACCAAAAAAAGATGATGGGGATGATATTGAGATGGTGATGGACCCGACACCACGGTGCAATAGATATTGGTTATGGATATGGCTACCACGGTGGTGGTGAAACTTTTCGGACGAAACATAGGCTATGCTGCCTTATACAATTGAATATCTAGCCTATGAAAACCATATTCGCTGTTTCAACTTATGGACGTTGAAAATGATTACTTTTTGGTCAAATTTCAAAACGCAAAAGATTATGAGAAGGTTTACCAAGGACCTTGGATTATGTTTGGTCAGTATCTCACAGTCCAGTCGTGGACACTGGATTTTAACCCGATGTAGTTGTTTCCAAGAGTGTTGATGGCCTGGATTCGTCTTCCTGACTTGCCAGGTATCTTTTATAAAAGGAAAATTTTAGAGGAAATAGGAGGGCTGGTGGGAAAGGTAGCAAAGCTAAACTTTATGACAGGGATAAGGGGAAGATTTGCTAGAATGGCAGTGTATGTGAATTTGGATCCACCTTTAGTCACAAATTTTGGTTAATGGTATATTGTAGCGAGTGGAATTTGAACCGTTACCAACAGTTTGTTTTTCATGCGGCTGATATGGACATATAAAAGATTCATGCTCGGGTTTTGTTTATTATCGAAGAGGGTCATATGAGAAGGAAACATCGTTGGAGACGAGAATTACAGATGAGGCGAAGGGGGAAGGGCGAAGGCTTTTGGGTCGTGGATGCTGGTCGAACGAAAAAATTGGCGAAATCTAAGGGAGAGCAGTAATCAAAGGCCTAATAATCAGGGGGCAATTTGGTGGGTTTTAGATTTTGTGCATTATTTGATGATGATGAAGGAGGGGACGTGAGTGAATTGGCCAAAGAAGGAAAGCTTTCAGTTACTTTTCAAAGAAGAGAATTCTTGAAGAATATTTCACGAGGTAGGTTAAAAGAAAAAATAAAGGAAAGTGGGCTAAACGGCTGATCATACGTTGAATTTTGGGCTTGAAAATGTAACTGATGTAGAGCCCAAAGGAACAAACGAGACTGGTAATGACACTAATAGGAAGGGGTAAGAAAAATCCAATTCGATTTGATTCAAAAAACTCGATAAAAAATTCAAAATTTGAATTAAATAGTTCGAGTTATTTTGAGTTAATCAAGTTATTTGGATCAACTCGAAAAAAAATTAAGTTTTTCAGTTTAACTCGAATATGAATTACACAATTTGAGTTATCCGAAAATCCAAATAAGAAAACACAAAACTATGTCGTTTTGATAAATGTTTATCTATTAAGTTAAAAGGCAAAATCATTATATTGTTCATGTAGTTAAATAATCTTGTACTTCGTCAACTAGTTAAATAATTAGTCAATCTAAACGCAACATTAAGTATAAATAATAGGATTCGTTAACTCGATTTGATTTGACTCGAAATTTTTTGACTCGATTCGATTCGATTCGAATCGAAAAAATTCAAATTGAGTTCGGTTGTTAAAATAAGATTTTTCAACTCAACTAACTCGAAATTTTTTGACTTGATTCGACTCGACTCGATCCGATCAAATACTCACCCCTACTAATAGGTTGCTAGCACGGATTAATGGGGAGAGGGACATTAATGAGTCTAGGCTAGTGTTGAAAAATGTGGGTTTGGTGACTTCAGTCCACCAAGGTGATTTTTCCAACAAAGATGAGAACCACCCGAACAAGAAATTCACCCAACAAATTCAAAATGGTGCGATGAACCCAGATGCAATAGGCACTGTTAATTTGATTATGGTGCCAAATACTCCCACGACCATTGTTGAATGTGTTAACTTTTTTTTTTAAATTCTAACATCCGTCAATCCAAAACTAACTCACATTTTAATCCCACATTTGAAGGATCAATTGAGTCGGTTGTGGAATTATCTACTAAGTTTTTAGACCCAAAGAAACACTCGAGAATTTGGTTCTGAAGGGCAGTGACTCCATAAAGGATGAGAGACTCGAAGATACTAGAGGGTACAAAAAAGACACAGGGTTGAAAACAAAAGCAATATTAATCGTAATGGTAAGACTTTCAACAAGACTTTAAGGGGTCATAGAGATTGTTTTAAATATGCAAGTAACACTAGGGATCCATTGTCGGAAACGATGAACTCGATGGCCAAGCTTACTAATTTATAAATACAAACTGAAGTGGATAAAGGTGAAAAGACCACGAATGGTGAGCGTTATGCGGCAAGGGCTTCGACTGGCCAATAGAGGTTAGTTTTAATTTTCTTTGTCTATCTATTATTATGAGTTTCTCTATTTTTGCATGAAATTGTCAAGGTTGTGCAGGTCGTAAATTCCCGTGTATTTTTTGTGAATATAATCGAGAGTTTAAGCCGAATATTGTTGGACTTTAAGAAATGAGAGTTAGTTGGTGTAAAGCGGATTTAATCATACAAAAACCTGGTTTTGAGTTTTCACACTGGGTTGAATCTATTGGTTTTCCGGGAGGAATTTGGAGTGGTTGGAAGGATTCTGTTTGTGTAGAGGATATTAAAAGTCAACCCCAATTTATCTATGTTAGACAATTCTCTCAGACATTCAGTTTTAATTGCTTTTGTTTATGGTAGTCTTGATAAACAAAAACGAAGATTTCTTTGGGAAGCGCTGAGTTTGACCATATAAAGTAAGAGGATCCATTGGTTAGCAATTGGAGATTTTAATGCTATTCTCTTAACTGATGAAAAAAGGGTGGGCGGGGCATTGGAAGGAGATGTTCATTATTTGGTGATTTTATGGATTCAACTAATCTTCATCACTTAGAATTCCGGGGTCTAGAGTTAACTTGGACAAGAGGAGGAATTGTAGAAATGTTGGATAGGGCAATGTGTAATGAAGCTTGGTTTTCTCCTTTTCCTAACAGCTTGGTAACCCACCTTCCGAGACTTAAGTATGATCACAGGCCTCTACTTCTTTCTCTCAAACCAAAGTTTTGCTATTCCATGGGGGTCCCTTCAGATTCCTGGCTGGGTAGGTTGAATCTTCAAATTTTCTTGACTTTGTTAAAGAGGATTGGAATTATAATGGGAGTATAGCAAATTCTCTGAACTGTTTTACTTCTTGCAGTAAGACTTGGAATAAGGATGTGTCTGGACATATTGGACTTATATACTTGTGAGCATCTAGAAGGAATTGAATATTGTACACTTTGATAATCTTTTGCAATTAAAAATAGAAGTGCGTGAAGAGTTAGAAAGCGTCTTGTATCATGAAGAACTTTTTTGGGAATAGAAGGCGAGGTGTGATTGGTTGAACTTGGAAGATCGTAATACCAAATTTTTCCATAGGCACATCTTGCAAAAGAGGAAGGTTAATAAGATCAATGCTTTGGAAAATGATAAAGGGGCTTGAATGTATGAGGAAGAGGAGCTCAAACGTGAGGCGGTTACTTTTTCTCAAAAATTCTATGGTGAGCAACAAGTCCAATGAGAAGCCATCCTTCAAGTGCTTTCTTTAAGCTTGATGAATTTGATATCTAGTTTTTGAGACAAGCGATTATGGATGAGGAAATTAATAAGGCAATGTTCGATATGGCCTTCCTGAAAGCGCCAGATAGTGATGGTTTTCATGCCCTTGTTTTCCAAAATCAATGGGATCAAATAGAGGCTTTGTGTGTGAATAGTTTAAGGGGATACTTGCTGGGAATCCTATTGAATCGAATTTAAATAACACCTTAATTGTTGTTATTCCCAAGTTTAGAAGTCTTAAAAATTTTCTCAATTCTGATTAATCAGTTTGTGTTCAGTTCTTTATAAACTGGTTATGAAAATCATCGCCAATCAATTCAAAGTGGTCTCTTTGAAAATAATAGTTTAGGAATAGACAGGCTTCATAGCTGGTAGTGTAACACCCCAAACCCGGCCCAGACGTTATGACCGGATCCGACATGCCACATCGAAGCGTTCAAAACATTTTATATTGTTGGTCTAGAAAAACTTACTTAGTGTTTTAAAAGATAATTTCATTATAGGTTAAAGTGAATGGACGCTGTGCACCAGGTAGGAAACCGGAAAAGAGGTGGTGAGTCCATCGGATTGCTTAAGTACCAAGCTCCCTTCGGATCCAATCCTAGACATGCATACCGCCATTGCCACACCTTAACGTCATGGATATTTCTAGGAAACCGATTTGATTAAGTCATTTTTAGGAAAAGTGATTAATTTTGGAAAATACTTTCATTGCGGAAGCTTTGTTTGTTGTCGTGTTATTTTGAAATCAATTGTTGTTTTTGAAAACGCGCCCTAAAGCTATCCAATTTCAACAGTTAAAATAAGTAATACCTATCTTAGTAATACATATTAAAACCATCAAAAATAATTAAGCGGCCTTATTACATTTAAAAACCCAAAACTTCAAACGTAAATCAAAGGATGTCCAGTTCACCAGAAGAAAATCAAACTTTCAGAACGGGTGGTCACTCCGAATTCCCTCACAGCTCCAAGCCCACTATGGTTGGGGATTTCCTGCGTGGATGAAAATAAAAGGGGTGAGTTTGGGGAAACTCAGTGTGTAAGGAAAACTCATTCAAAGCCCAAGTCAGCTCAAGCCTATTGGGCCTAAGCCCATTCAGGTAACAGTGTTACTGGACCAGAGCCCTTTTCAGATTATAATAAACTGGGCCTTAGCCCTTTATTCAGATAACAGTATGGCTCATAGGCCCATTTCAAAATACATGCAACATCAATAACATATGCAAGCCCATTTGGGGAGACTACTCAACCCACCAACCACTACATTCCACCCGTACCAGCTTTACACTCCATGTGGGGAATAGCTCAACCCACCCAGCCCAACACTCCACAGTTGCAGCCTTGCTGCTCAGTTAACAGTAAATTGAGGCAAAGCTTCTAGTACGTGGACAAGCCACTTTCAGTACTTCCTCCGTCAATATCTCAATCCCATGCATCAGATAATAACAACGTGGCATGCAGTAAATAACAACAGTCAAACATGCATTTAGGTCAATTTAACCCTAGGGGTATTTCGGTAATTTATCTTCTAGGGGTAAAACTGTAAATTTTCCACTTTTAAAAGTATTTCAGTAATTTATCTATTTTAGGGTTTTTCATGCATATTCTTACTTTTCACGTACTAAAAGAATCACGTACCGAGGGTTCTTACCGAATTGGGCTCGTTGGCCCATCATTCTAATTTTGGCCCATTAAGCCCAAAAATATCGAGGGCACAGAAATCATGCACTTTGCAGTCCAAATTTTGCAGCTTACCAAAAACATTAATCGATTTACCTCACGAGCATTCGCACACTCGCAAATCTACAAAATACCGGTTTTTGACATTTCGGCTTTTGCCGATCCAGACTAAGAAAGAGGGTGTTAGTTACACACTTGTTCGCGACGATATGCTGACGAGATCCACACACGAACTGCCTACAATTGGATTACTAACATGTTAATCTAACTATTTAAATACAAACTACGTATTAACCCCTTACAATATTCGGCCAACCACACCTACAGATCATAGTAAGCTTATAAGAAAACAATAAGGAACTCATTAACAAATTTTTGTCAATGTTTACCACATAATCATAATTTCACTGCAAGCTGTCTTCTTGAGCAACAGTCACTAAATCATTTATAACTAGAGCTACAAAACTCCAAATCAAGTGCCGTTAATTTTCCTTGAAAATAGACTCATATATCTTCTATCCATAAAATTTTCAGAATTTTTGGTGTATCCAATCAATACCATATTTTTCTCAAAGTTTCCCATGTTTCACTATTTGACTAATCTGACCACTCTTCATTACGAATCAAATTTCTCATTGTACAGAATTCAAAATATGTTCTTATTTATTCCATTTGAAACTAGACTCATTAATCTTTAATTACAAAATTTATGCAGCATCTAACTCATCTCCCACAATTTATGGTGATTTTCCAAAGTCGCGTTACTGCTGCTGTCCCAAGCAGATTTATTACCAAATCACTCTTTCACACCTAACTTGCATGCTTGTTATTTAAACATGTATATCACCAATCAATCATCACATATCTATGATTTTACTTAAGTATAATCTCCATTTCATCATTTTAAAGCACAACATGTTAGCCGATTTTTCCCCTTAGCATCTAAGGCACATGCATGCTCATTTGTTTGGCTCAACTTCACCTATCTTCCATTTTTCATCAAAAGAACATGAAACAACAACCATTTCCTTCATTTTAATTCATGACTAAATGCTCACAACACAACTAAAAACCAAAATATGCTTCAAAAGTTAAGGTAGAATCAAGAAGAACTCATGAACCTCAAAATAAAAGCAAACTACCATGAACCGACCTTCAATTTTCTTCCCCAAGTGACCAAACATTCAAGAGTTTTCTCCTCTCCTTTCTCTTCTCTAACTTTAGGCTATGATGAACAAAGATAGACAAAACTTTGTTCTTTTCACCCCTTTTTTTTTAATAAAATTTCATATTTCATCCATTTACTTCTTTAATACAAAAGAAATGAAATTCCCATCTTGACACATTTACCTAAACCATTATAATGGAACATTTACCTAACCCATTATCATGGAATATTTACCTAATCCATTATCATGGAACATTTACCTAACCCATTATCAATTTGTACCATGAATTATGGATATCAAGTGCTCATATTGTCTACAACAACATGATGGCTGGCCACTTTATGTAAAATGGGAGGTTTGTCATGGAAATCCTCCTATTTTACACTCCTATTTATTTGGCAACTTCAATTTAGCCTATAGCATTTTCAAATATTTTCACATAGGTCCTATTTTATAATTTCACCCCCTTTTTCTTATGGAACAAAAAAATTAACTAAAATTGCCGGGTTCTATCTTAAGCTTGGGCCTTCTAGAGGCCCACTAACATAATTAAACCTATGCCAACATTCATAGAATTCCCGAAAATTGGGGCATTACAACTCTACCCTCCTTAAAGAAATTTCGTCCTCGAAATTTACCTGATCCAAATAGATGAGGGTATTGCTGTTGCATCGCCTCTTTTAGCTCCCAAGTGGCTTCCCTTCTGCCATGATTACGCCAAAGCACTTTCACTAATGGGACAGTTTTCCTCCTGAGAACCTTAACATCTTGAGCCAATATTTGCACAGGCTCCTCCTCAAAGGTCAAATCAGTCTGAACTTCAATTTCTGCAACTGGCACGACATGAGCAGGGTCAGAACGATAACACATTAACATGGAGACGTGAAAAACATCGTGAATCCTGTCTAACTCTGGAGGCAATTCCAATTGATAAACCACTGGGCCTACTCGCTTCAAAACCCGATAAGGCCCAATGAATCGCGGACTCAACTTGCCCTTCTTACCAAACCTTAATATTTTCTTCCAATGAGAAACCTTTAAGAAAACCATATCACCTACTGAGTACTCAATCTCCTTACGCTTCAAATCTGCATACGACTTTTGCCTATCAAATGCTTCTCTTAACCGGTCCCTAATTATTCTGACCTTATCCTCAGTATCAGCTACCAACTCTGGTCCAAGAACTTGTCGCTCTCCTAGTTCAGTCCAACAACTAGGTGTACGACACCTTCGTCCATACAGTGCTTCATACGGTGCCATTCGATTACTCACCTGGTAACTGTTATTGTACACAAATTCTGGCAATGGCAAGTAATCCTCCCAACTACCTCGAAAATCAATTACGCATCCCCTCAACATGTCCTCCAGAATCTGAATAACCCTTTCTGATTGACTATCAGTTTGGGGATGGAAAGCCGTACTAAAATTCAATCGCGTCCCCAACGCCTCATGCAACTTTTCCAAAATCGAGATGTAAATCTGGGATCCCAATCAGAAATAATTGAATTTGGGACTCTATGAAGTCGCACAATCTCCGCCACATACAACTTGGCTAACTTTTGAAGTGAAAAGTCAGTACGAATAGGTATGAAATGGGCCGATTTGGTCAACCTATCCACAATCACCCACACCGAGTCTTTCTTCGATGGTGTCAAGAGCAGCCCACTCACAAAGTCCATGGTTAGCCTCTCCCACTTCTAAAGTGGTATCTTCACTGGCTGTAACAGTCCAGAAGGTAATTGATGCTCAGCTTTCACTTGCTGGCATGTCAGACATTTCCCTACAAACTCCGTTACTTCTCGTTTAAGTCCAGGCCACCAGTACAATTCTTGCAATTCGTGATACAACTTGTTCCCTCCAAGATGCATGGCACAAAGTCCTCCATGAGCTTCCTTCAATATTGTCTGCCTCAAATCAGAGTCATTCGGAACATAAATTCTTCTTCGGAAACACAGATCTCCTTCGCCATCTAACCCAAACTCAGAAGTTTCCTCTTCCTTAACTTGTTGGAAACGAGCGACCAAAGACTCATCGTTCAACTGCTTTTCCTTAATCTGATCCACCCAGGTTGGCCTCACTTGCAACTCAGCCAACAGACTTCCATCATCATACAGGCTCAGACGAGCAAACATTGCTCTCAGATCAAATACAGCTCTACGACTTAGAGCATCGGCTACCACATTAGCCTTGCCTGGGTGATACTCGATCGAACAGTCATAATCCTTAAGTAACTCAATCCATCTCCTTTGCCTAAGGTTCAGCTCTTTCTGAGTCAACAAATACTTAAGACTCTTATGGTCAGTGTATATAATACACCTTTCTCCGTACAAGTAATGTCTCCAAATCTTAAGTGCAAATATCACTGCTGCCAACTCTAAATCATGAGTCGGATAGTTCCCCTTATGAGGCTTAAGCTGTCGTGATACATATGCAACCACCTTACCCTCCTGCATTAACACGCAGCCAAACCCACGTGTGATGCGTCACTGTACACAGTAAAATCCTTCCCAGACTTCGGCTGAATCAACACAGGTGCTTCAGTCAGAACTTTCTTCAACTTCTCAAAAGCTTCCTGCTGCTTCTCAGTCCATACAAACGGTACTCCTTTCCTTATGAGTTTTGTTAGAGGTGTTGCCATCACAGAAAAACCTTCCACAAACCTTCTGTAGTATCCTGCCAGTCCTTGAAAACTCCGTATTTCCGACACTAACCTAGGCGGCTTCCACTCCAAAATTCCTTCAATTTTCCGAGGGCCCACTTTAATCCCCTCAGCAGAGACCACATGTCCTAAGAAGGTTACCTCCCTCAACCAAAATTCACACTTGCTGAACTTCACAAAGAGTTCCTTCTTCCTTAACACTTGTAGCACTATACGGAGATGCTCATCATGTTTCGCTTCATTTTCAGAATATACCAGGATATCGTCAATAAAAACGACTACGAACTGATCTAAAAATGGTTGGAACACACGATTCATCAGATCCATAAACGCTGCAGGAGCGTTCGTCAGTCCAAATGGCATAACCAGAAACTCGTAATGACCATACCGAGTCCTGAATGCTGTCTTAGGGATATCTGCCTCCTTGACCCTTAACTGATGATATCCAGATCGAAGATCGATCTTGGAAAATACAGAAGCTTCTCTAAGTTGGTCGAACAGATCGTCAATCCTTGGCAGTGGATACTTATTTTTAATCGTCAGTTTGTTCAACTGGCGATAATCAATGCACATCCGCATCGTACCATCCTTCTTTTTCACGAATAGCATCGGTGCTCCCCATGGAGACACGCTTGGCCTAATGAAGCCCCTATCCAACAACTCTTGAATTTGAGCCTTTAACTTCAGTAACTCCTTCGGTGCCATCCTATACGGTGCGATGGACACGGCGCCGTTGCAGGCAACAAATCTATTCCAAACTCAACTTCTCGGTTCGGAGGCAATCCTGGAAGCTCCTCTAGAAAAACATCTTGGAACTCCTTTACGGTCCTAACCTTATCCACTGTCAGTCCCTCCTCTTCTGACTGACTTACAAATGCCAAATAGGCCTCACAACCTTTCCGAATCCACTTCTCGGCTCTTAATGCCGACACCACATTGGACAAATAATCCCTTCGCTCACCTATCACCATAACCTCCTTATCCTTTGTGGTCCTTAACACCATTCGTTTAACAGCACAATCCAGAGTCGCTTTATGCTTAACAAGCCAGTCCATTCCCAAAATGAGATCAAACTCTCCGAATGGTAACTCCGTCAGATCTCTAGGGAAAATCTTACCTTGAGTTTCTAAGGGTACATCCCTATACAGTTTGTCTACCCTAACCGAGTGACTCAAATGACTTAGTACAAATACCCCACTCACAATCTCCTCAGAGCAGTCCAAGTTGTCCATAATCCGTTCTGTGGCCTCCAACCAATTTTTCGCCATATTCATGGTTATACCAGACACGCCCCTAAAGATCTCCGCTCCGTTAGCCCGAAGTCGTTCAGAAATAGATCCCCGAACTCCATTGCCCGTACTTGCCCCGGTAACCCTTTCCAGAACACGAAACATTACTTGTGACAGGGCATCATCCTCGGTACCATGGTCATGAGACTCTACCTCTGTTGTCAGTGGTACCGGTGCATCCACCGCCGGCATATGTCTCGAAGACGAAGATCTCGCTCGAGCACTTCCTCGACTCCGTCCACGGCCTCTTGTACTCATATCGTATTATCTTGATTACGAATTTTTATGCATCAATTAATATTCCAGTGTTTATTACAGATGTTTTATGAATCAGACAGTAGTTCAGAGTTTGTTTTCGCAGAATCGAAGTCTAGCTACAGTTTCAGTCTCTTATCAGATTTTCCTATAGTTTCAGTATCATCCTATGTAGAGTATCCTAGCAGGATTTCACTACAGATAGATAAGTCAGAAAAATATTCAGAAGAGTTCAGAGTAATACTTACAGGCTTGGGCCGGAGATTCGGAATGCCACATTCTAAAGATCTAAATTTTGAAAATCGCGTTTTTCGCAAAAAAAAATTATTTTTGAAAACCTTTGTTTTTTGTAAACCCATTCCACAGCCGAGTTGTTGCAACCTAGGCTCTGATACCACTAAATGTAACACCCCAAACCCGGCCCAGACGTATGACCGGATCCGACATGCCACATCGAAGCGTTCAAAACATTTTATACTGTTGGTCCAGAAAAAACTTACTTAGTGTTTTAAAAGAGAATTTCATTATAGGTTAAAGTGAATGGAAGCTGTGCACCAGGTAGGAAACCGGAAAAGAGGTGGTGAGTCTATCGGACTGCTTAAGTACCAAGCTCCCTTCGGATCCAATCTTAGACATGCATACCGCCATTGCCACACCTTAACGTCATGGATATTTCTAGGAAACCGATTTGATTAAGTCATTTTTAGGAAAAGTGATTAATTTTGGAAAATAATTTCATTGCGGAAGCTTTGTTTGTTGTCGTGTTATTTTGAAATCAATTGTTGTTTTTGAAAACGCGCCCTAAAGCTATCCAATTTCAACAGTTAAAATAAGTAATACCTATCTTAGTAATACATATTAAAACCATCAAAAATAATTAAGCGACCTTATTACATTTAAAAACCCAAAACTTCAAACGTAAATCAAAGGATGTCCAGTTCACCAGAAGAAAATCAAACTTTCAGAACGGGTGGCCACTCCGAATTCCCTCACAGCTTCAAACCCACTATGGTTGGGGATTTCCTACGTGGATGAAAATAAAAGGGGTGAGTTTGGGGAAACTCAGTGTGTAAGGAAAACCCATTCAAAGCCCAAGTCAGCTCAAGCCTATTGGGCCTAAGCCCATTCAGGTAACAGTGTTACTGGACCAGAGCCCTTTTCAGATTATAATAAACTGGGCCTTAGCCCTTTATTCAGATAACAATATGGCCCATAGGCCCATTTCAAAATACATGCAACATCAATAACATATGCAAGCCCATTTGGGGAGACTACTCAACCCACCAACCACTACACTCCACCCGTACCAGCCTTATACTCCATGTGGGGAATAGCTCAACCCACCCAGCCCAACACTCCACAGTTGTAGCCTTGCTGCTCAGTTAACAGTAAATTGACGCAAAGCCTCCAGTACGTGGACAAGCCACTTTCAGTACTTCCTCCGTCATTATCCCAATCCTATGCATCAGATAATAACAACATTGCATGCAGTAAATAACAACAGTCAAACATGCATTTAGGTCAATTTAACCCTAGGGGTATTTCGGTAATTTATCTTCTAGGGGTAAAACTATAAGTTTTCCACTTTTAAAGGTATTTCAGTAATTTATCTATTTTAGGGTTTTTCATGCATATTCTTACTTTTCACGTACTAACAGAATCACATACCGAGGGTTCTTATCGAATTGGGCCCGTTGGCCCATCATTCCAATTTTGGCCCATTAAGCCCAAAAATATCGAGGGCACAGAAATCATGCACTTTGCAGTCCAAATTTTGCAGCTTACCAAAAACATTAATCGATTTACCTCACGAGCATTCGCACACTCGCAAATCTACAAAATACCGATTTTTGACATTTCGGCTTTTTGACTTTTACCGATCCAGACTAAGAAAGAGGGTGTCAGTTACACACTTGTTTGCGACGATATGCTGACGAGATCCACACACGAAATGCCTACAATTGGATTACTAACACGTTAATCTAACTATTCAAATACAAACTACGTATTAACCCCTTACAATATTCGGCCAACCACACCTACAGATCATAGTAAGCTTATAAGAAAACAATAAGCAACTCATTAACAAATTTTTGTCAATGTTTACCACATAATCATAATTTCACTGCAAGCTGTCTTCCTGAGCAATAATCACTAAATCATTTATAACTGGAGCTAAAAAACTCCAAATCAAGTACCGTTAATTTTCCTTGAAAATAGACTCATATATCTTCTATTCATAAAATTTTCAGAATTTTTGGTTTAGCCAATCAATACCAGATTTTTCTCAAAGTTTCCCATGTTTCACTGTTTGACTAATCTGACCACTCTTCATTACGAATCAAATTTCTCATTGTACAGAATTCAAAATATGTTCTTATTTATTCCATTTGAAACTAGACTCATTAAGCTTTAATTACATAATTTATGCAGCTTCTAACTCATCTCCCACAATTTATGGTGATTTTCCAAAGTCACGTTACTGCAGCTGCCCTAAGCAGATTTATTACCAAATCACTCTTTCACACCTAACTTGCATGCTTGTTATTTAAACATGTATATCACCAATCAATCATCACATATCTATGATTTTACTTAAGTATAATCTCCATTTCATCATTTTAAAGCACAACATGTTAGCGATTTTTCCCCTTAGCATCTAAGGCACATGCATGCTCATTTGTTTGGCTCAACTTCACCTATCTTCCATTTTTCATCAAAAGAACATGAAACAACAACCATTTCCTTCATTTTAATTCATGACTAAATGCTCACAACACAACTAAAAACCAAAATATGCTTCAAAAGTTAAGGTAGAATCAAGAAAAACTCATGAACCTCAAAATAAAAGCAAACTACCATGAATTGACCTTCAATTTTCTTCCCCAAGTGACCGAACATTCAAGAGTTTTCTCCTCTCCTTTCTCTAACTTTAGGCCATGATGAACAAAGATGGACAAAACTTTGTTCTTTTGACCCTTTTTTTTTAATAAAATTTCATATTTCATCCATTTAATTCTTTAATACAAAAGACATGAAATTCCCATCTTGGAACATTTACCTAAACCATTATCATGGAACATTTACCTAACCCATTATCATGAAATATTTACCTAATCCATTATCATGGAACATTTACCTAACCCATTATCAATTTGTACCATGAATTATGGATATCAAGTGCTCATATTGTCTACAACAACATGATGGCTGGCCACTTCATGTAAAATGGGAGGTGTGTCATGCAAATCCTCCTATTTTGCACTCCTATTTATTTGGCCACTTCAATTTAGCCTATAGCATTTTCAAACATTTTCACATAGGTCCTATTTCATAATTTCACCCCCTTTTTCTTATGGAATAAAAAAATTAACTAAAATTGCCGGGTTCTATCTTAAGCTTGGGCCTTCTAGAGGCCCACTAACATAATTAAACCTATGCCAACGTTCACAGAATTCTCGAAAATTGGGGCGTTACAAGTAGAACATCACTGATAACATCATCATTACGCAAGAGGTTGTTCATTCTATGAAGATTCAATAAAAGAATAAAAGATGGCTGGCCGTTAAAATAGATTTGGAAAAGGCATATGATTGGGTTCAGTGAGAGTGTATCGAGGTTTCTTTGAAGACTACAGGTATCCATGATCTCCTTATTAATGCAATTATGTTTGCTATTACGAACTCTACTTTGCAGATTCTATGGAATGACGTTCCTATACAAACATTTAAACCGACTAGAGGTGTTCATCAAGACAGTCTTTTATCTCTATGCTTATTTGTCTTGTGTATGGAGTGGCTTGGTCACAACATTCATGCTCACATTGATTGCAATCTTTGGGATCCGATTAATTGACCCATTCGAGTCCACCTCTTTTTCATTTATTTTTTTCAGATGATCTCATGCTTTTTGGTCACACCAATGTTCAACAAGCCCAGATTCTGAAAGGTATAGTGGACAGGTTTTGTGAGTTTTCCGGACATCAGATAAATTTGCAAAAGACCAACATCTTTTTCTCAAAAGGGGTTGATGAGAATATAGCATGGAGGATTAGTAATTTCTTGGGCTTTCATAGAGTGAATAATCTGGGATCTTACTTGGGCATGCCACTTTTTCATGAGCGAGTTACCAGTAGCACTTTAAGGTTTGTGGTAGACAAAATTTGAAATAAGTTGAATAGTTAGGTTGCGCGAAAGTTTTTACTAGTGGGAAGAGTCACACTTGCTTAGTTGGTTCTTTTAACAATCCCAAGTTTTTTTATGTAGCCTATGATGATTCCTAAGGGTATTTGTGATGAAATCGAATGTTTGATAAGGCAATTTATCTGGGGATCTTCTACTAGTGGTAAAAAATGGCGTTAGTTTGTTGGGAGTCTATTTGTCAACTACAACCCAATGGTGGTTTGGGATTAAGGCATATATGAGATCATAACATGGCCTTCATGATGAAAATTGGGTTTAAGATTGTTTCAGACCCAAAAGCCCTTTGGGTTTGTGTTCTTAAAACAAACTATAGGATCCAAAAAGGTTTACCGAAAGCCTTGATTCAAACTAGTAGTTCTTTTCTTTGGAAAACTCTATCAAATTTATGGCCATTCATTTCAGAAAATTTAATTTGGTCGATGGGAGATGGTAGAAGTATTAATTGTTGGGAAGATCATTAGATTCCTACTGTTGGCCCTCTTTGTAATCGTATGCCTTCTTGTTCTAACTTGATGATGGATTGCCCACTTAAAGAGATGGTTATTAAGGAATGTTATTGGAATTTTGATCTTTTCTGACTCTAGCTCCTAGACGAGATCATTCGGAGGATTGTGGGAATCCCCTCGCCGTATCCAATGGTCGGTTCAAACAGAGTCCTATGGAGTGGCTCAACAACAGGTTCCTTTATACTCAAAAGTGCCTATGGAAGAATTCGAGGTAACTCATAGAACCCAAAAGAGATAGTTTGGCAGCTTCCGTGGAAATTTCTGAGGACTCGAAAGGTTAAATTCTTCTTTTGGCTTGCCCTTCAACAACGTTTGCTTACTAACGTGGGAAGAATGAAGAGACGTATTAGTCTGGATAGTTTGTGGATTCTGTCATTATGAGTTAGAGATGTGATTCACGTTTTAAGAGATTGCCTTGCACCTAGAGGCATTTGGAAGCTCGTTGTCCCTACTGATAAGTTGTCCTTATTCTTCTCAGGAGATCTTCTAAAGTGGCTAGTGACAAACCTACAAAACCATCATCAGATTCACCTGGGACATGTTGATTGACAATGTTTTTTTGGTCTCACTGTGTGGCGTATATGGAAAAATTGTAATCTCATTTTATTTCAAGGTATTCCATGATTACATCAAGTAGACAGCCCCATAATTTGCAGGGTGTAAGTGGGGTGTTACTTGATGCAAATGTAGCAACAAGTTCAGTTGGTCAAGGTAGTTATTCAGCTGGCCAAGGAGGCCCACCTGCCAACTGTTGAGTCACCTTCAACAATACAAGGGCATACTAGAATTCACCATTAGTAAACATTGCTGCAGTTGGAGCTGACGCATCTTGGTGCCCAGATTCCGGTGCTACACATCACTTGACCAACAATGCCTCGGCTGTTTCAGTTTTTCCTCTTCATACACGGTATCAGGTAAAATTCTTGATGGTAATGCTTGTGGTTCATCCATTTCTCATGTTTTGTCTGTCTACGTTGCTTACTCGCTCTTAAGGTTTTGATGCTTAGCAATATAGTAATTGGAAACATGAGATTATGAAGGTGATCAAAATGTTAAAACCCAAACACATAATTTTATTCAGGGATGTGAGATTACGGAATGTAATGTGATATTTGATGAACCCTAAAATGAAAACCTAATGGCAGAGGAGACTTTATATACATAGCTGATTGAATGCAAAGACTTGATATCCACCAGACCGCTGGTGAACTATCATTATTTTAATAAATATAGACCCACGCATCTTTTACATTTTGCATATTACTACTTCCCATTAATTTATTTCAGATGGAAGATACGAGAGAAGAATCATCTTCTGTAATTCTAAGACTCGCAGACTCTTTTAACAAATCAAATGAAGTGAAAGAATGTGGTAGCAGTAGCACACTCATCTCCTTGTGCGCATCTTCCAGCAGTGTTTGAATAGGTGCGACCTGCATGTATCAACCATGAAAATTTAGTCGTAATATTTTTATGGTCTAAATTTTAAGTATCAACAAAGGTGAGAATGAGGACCAGAACATATGCAAACCAAGCAGTCAGGTTGCATTAACATGAACATATGCAAAGACGTTAAGGACTTTTTTGCAAAAACAGAAGACTGAAAAGTAGAGAATAAAATGGCTGTTTAACCTTCTTTGGCTCCTTGAAGGAATTCTCATCCATCAGATTAGCAGATGTGAGAGTGGTCTTTGTTGATCCAGACAGCTTTACAGAATTTGGATCCAATCCATCAACAGAAATTTGGAGGTTGACTGAATTGCTCCCAAAGTTTACAACCTGGATTCATTATAATATATTTGAATGTAAGAGGAATATATGCCAAAAAATAAAAGGCAATCAATATCTTTTCAATTAATAAGATGATGCTAGAATTAAGCAAGTGGCAGAGACTTTTTAGATTTAAGGATTTTAATTTATGTTAGGTTTGATCCAAGAATGCCTAACTTGCATTCTTTTTTAACTTGAGAAGTAGCTTTTTGTGTTCTCTAAGGTTATTTTGATGTAGCCAAGTTCAAAATTTAAGCTACCAACATTACTTCAATCTTTTGATAATGAGAAATCATCTGTTAAATCATTATTATCGATTCCATCTGAGATCCAAATAGCCATAAGAAACATAAGGTCAATATATATGCAAAAACAAGTATGTGAAAATACATGCAAACAATGCAGTCATTTAATGCATGCCTATCAGGGAAATCAAGCAATAATCCTTTTTTAAATATGTTTTAAACGTATCTATATCGATACCTATTATGTGGGTTGATTGATAAGCATCACAGGCCCTAATAACAAATGAGATCTTGAAGCACATGGACTTCTTGTTAGGCAAAAGGAAAAATGAACAAAAAGTAGCCATGGGAAAACAGTTGGAGAGAAAAGTCATGATCTCCATGTTACAGACCTTTATCCTTATGTAGGTTTGACCAGCCTCTGAATTTTTCCAAGTAATTGCAGATGCAACAAGGGAATTAGAGGAATCTTTTTGCAGTGTTGCATTAAGAAGAATTGCTCCACTTGATTCTGTGAAAAAACGTTGCACCCAGTAGCTAGGAGTTCCATACGCCTGAAAGGAGTTGAAGACGATTGCATCTGGGTTCCACCTTAATAACAAATTTTTATCAGAATCAAATCTACAACATATTTAAGAGAGAGATTACATTTTAAAAAAAAAACAGTGAGAAAAATACCGTCTGTCATTGGAATTCACAAAAAGTGGTGCATAGCTAGCCATATGCACAACATCGCTGCAGTATAACAAACATAGATTCAGTAGCTTACACTGAGGAAGATTATATAATGATATTTAAGCATAGTTTAGGTATATAAACAATTGTGAGTCAGAATCACTTCTAATAGTTATACAAAAACCATCAAAATCACTGCACAGCAATTTTTTGCCAATTTCCCATTTCAATTAGCATATTTAAAGAGTCCTCGGTGAAGAGTCAAATGTTTTAAAACTTCAAAGTTAATGAAAAGGATCCAAGATTAGTAAAACAAACACTTAAAAACAATTAATAATGAGCCAGCCAATAGGGCTTTTCATGAAGATACTAGGGTAAGCCTATTCTGAAGAATTAAATGAAAGAGACCAAATAGAATATGTTGAAGAGGAAGATTAACAAAAAAGTAAAAAAAAAATTAAAAAACAAAACCTGTTCTTTTCCAGACCAATAAGGAATGCAGCCTCCGCAAGTGCTGCTAAAAGACTTCCAGTGCCAGCATCTTTCCCAGTCACAGCATATTCACTAACAAAGGCCTGGAATGTGTTGAAGAAAAAAAAAAGAATAAGAAAACAAACAAATCCAAATATCACTCATAACCACCTTCACATACCTTTGGACCCTGTCGTGTTGTACGATCAAATTGATGGGACATGGAAAACAAGTTGTTCGCAGATGTATAAACCTATTAAGAGATCAAGGAAAAAAATTCATCCTGCCATCCATATTCTTGACAGAAAATGAAAATGAGAAAACAAAAGAAATAAGGAGATAAACTAAAAAGCCATTCTAGTGTCATTATGCTAGCTGTCAAGAACTTTACATGAAAATCATAAAGATCAGTTGGGTGGTCAAGCGGGCGAGAAGATCCATCACAGTTTGTAATGATTTCGATATCTGGGTAGGCCCGCTTTATAGCATCATAGAACTTGAGGTAATTTCCTGTTCAATCCAAAATAGGAAAAGAAAATTAAACAAAAAAAAGTGTCTCCATACTCTGATATTTCTAAATGAAATAACAATTCACTAATAATGAACTCCGGTAACTAGTCCAATAAAAACAGTGGTAGAGTGATATGACCAGCAATCCTTGAGCGAAGGATAAAACTTTTCCACGTCTCCCAGAAAAGCTCTTTTTCCAAAATTTTGCAACAAAAAAACTCAAGGGCTGGACTCTACATCCACCTTCTTATGGACAATACAAAGAGAATTTGCCTTCAATAACTAAATAACTTTTGACAAAAAGGATATTAATGAAATGCATTAAAATGTTACAGAAGCTATAAAAGATTCCCATTTATAACTGCCATGTCACTACCAAATTCACATGAATATGCATGTGCAATCATGATTTTGCTGACCTCGATAATTCTTCTTCCCACAATCCTCATTCCCAATAGCAACATATTTCAAATCGAAAGGGTCAGGGTGTCCCATTGCAGCTCGAACAGCACCCCATGTAGAACTAGCATCACCTCTAGCAAACTCAATGCCATCAAGGGCCTCCTGCAATCAGCACATTATAAAGAATATCATAAAAAACAAAACAAAAAGAATGACTCAAAATTTATTTTTTTCTTATAATCTAATTAAAGCTCTCATTGGAAAGTTCTCAAAATACATAATTAATTTTTTTTTTAAATGTATATGAAGCATATAAAATTTAGTTTCTGGGAAAAGAAGAGAAAAAAAGAAGAAATTTTTTGAGCTATTTGAAAACTCTAAAATCCCAACCCAGCTACCTCTTCCCACCAATTAGATTTAGATACCTTAAATTTCCAGCAAATCAAGTACAGATCCTCACCCTTTTCCAGTTAAGCTTAAGCTAAGGTATCTCTAGATATCAAGTTTTGGAAACAAAATAGATTCAGGTTATCTTAAACAAACACTAAACCCATGTGGGATTAAACCAACTTCAGTCATATTATCAGACAACACTTATTAACCAATATCATTGGCAAAAGGAAGAATTGCATAGACATACTTGCACAAAAGGCAGAACACTGGATGTATCAACTTGATCATTATGACTAATTCCTGTAAATTTTGATAAAGCCCAAGGAAAAAGGTAAAGTGACCGGAGGCATTAGCCACTAGTATATTAGTTATAACTTTAAAAAAATAAAAATTAAATCATGAACAGAATGGTGTACATGCACAGTACCATTGTTGAACACCCATATTGGCAATGCACCAAGATCCTCTGCTAACTGCAAGAAGATGGTACTAATTTAGAATGCCAAGAGTTAAGCAGCATAAATAGAAGTACTCCATATTCAGGAGAAATCTATAAAACCCTACAAATAAATAAGATACCCACTTGAAGAAACTCAAAGTAACCAAGTCCATCATCAGTCCAGTACATCCAAACGTCACCAAAGTGCCCTGGTCTTTCTTCCCAAGGTCCAACACTTGCTTTCCAGCGAAAAGCATTTCTTAACCATTCACCTTCCACAAAACAGCCACCTAATAAAGTACAATTAAGAAAATACATCATTTTTATGTTTATAACTCATGATATATATGTATATATGTGTGTATATATGACGCTAGTGCTTAAAAACATAACCAGGACAGCAAGTGTCAGATAAAACTTACAAGACAAACGATCAGCAGAGTATAATTCAATGATCTACTAACATACAAAAACAAATTTTGTAAGGTAACCTGGTACAAGAGATACTGCATATAAAATGTTATTGAGAGAGTTCCATACTGAAATAGATCAGAGGTTGAATCTCAGCAAAGGTTTCTGAGATTTTAAACAGGCATTCTGAGATTCTAAACAGCCATCTAATAAAATTTTACATCAAGACCAAGTGAAAATTTTAAGCAAACAGTGCAGAAAAAGAAAAAAAATAGCAAGTACAGATAAAAGTAACAAGACAGATAATGCATTAGGGAATTAAGCTAGTGGTTGAACTCAATCATTCTAAAATTTCCATGATTCTAAGCATCCACAAATATGGTTCATTATATACTGTTACATCCGTGAGTTTGGGATTGAGTTCCAAGCAATGGACAGAAAATCACTCAAGTTAGAGAGCCTGAAACCTTTAGGACTCCTTAGAGACAAACCTAGATATCCTTTTACGGTTTTGATAAAATTCGACTTGCCTTTGTTTTATTCATTGTCCCTTTAAATAGAGATTACAATAATTAAAGGAAGTATATCAAACTAAATGAAGTCCTACCAAACATATTCTATTTTAAGAGTCCTAAAACAACTTCATCTGAGTGTCCTACCTAACAACTACTACGCGTCCACAACAATACTCTCCTCCTGGAAAAAGAGATTGTCATCGAGCTCAGAGTTAGAATAAACTTGGCAAAAGATACCTTCCTCAATAGTAATCGACATTTGCCCGACACTCATACATCCATCGATCATCAATGTAGTCAAAGGACATTTTATTAAATAAATCGAACACTACCACACCATTATTCCTTCTCTTTACCAACAATCAAAACGATAGGTGTCGCAGAATTCACAAACCGATAGGTGTTTGCCCTAGAAAGATACTAGAATGTGCATTTGTTACCTTCATCAAAGCGGAAAAACCAAACAAAATCACCAAATCAATATGAAAAAACTATTACTTGTTAACTTGGCTCAAATAAATAGTGCACTCTATGTTACATGTATTATCACTTTACCCTGGTAGAGCTGTCTGACACTTCATGGACAGTAAACTACTCTATGGATATTGCACTTAAACCATCAAGCTCAGTGCATAAATTGCTAAGAACATGGTCTGCCATCTCAAAGACATACCCTTCTCAACCTATCCAAAGTCCTTGTAGCTAGAAGGCATAGAGGGGAAAAATAATGAGATGGATATAGAGCTAGCAAAGCTAAATGAACTCGAAAAGAAACACCCAAACCTTACCTTGAGCCAACTTGCTTTAGAAAAGAAATCAACTTGAACCCACCTAACCCCAACCTTATCCAAACTTACATTAGCTACAATTCCATTTCCCTTTCAAACATTAATTTGGTTACAACTAATAAATTTAACAAACTTTTAGCAAGATTAGTAAACAAAATCATATAAACCAATGCATCAAAGATGAATATTAAAAATCAATAAACAATTAATGGTTTTTAGGAGAAATCTGTTAATATCCAACGTAATATAACTCTAAATTAGTAAATGGCTTTCAAGTTACTGCTTTTTGTTCTTTGATATGATCTAATGATATTTTGAAAGAACTTATCTTCTGATATTAAAAAAGGACAAAAAAGTGTTGAAGGACTGCTACCAATTGAAAACAAAAACACCAGCTTAATTAAGGTTGATAAATTCTAACTCAACTTCAATGACTTGCCTAATCCAACTGAATTTGCCTTTTAAAATTCAATAACTTTGACCAAAAATGGTTTGAAAAATTACTCAAACCCAAAATGGAACTAACCTGAACCCACCCACCCAATTGCCACCTCTAGGAGGTAGCGGCTATTAAGGAAGGTCTAACCAAAAGAAAATTATCACAATGGAGTAGTCTTAGTATAACAAAATTAGATAACCAAGACACCGAAGTTTAGAAATCATCACCAGATTGAAAAATAAAACCGCACCCCCCCCCCCAAAAAAAAACTCAGCATAGTGACTATATACAAAACAATTTGACCTAAGCTGTCAAGGTACATAACATAGCACACACCTGGAAATCTAATAAAGCGAGGTTTGATATCTGCAAGCATTTCAACAAGCTCATTTCGGAAACCATGCCCCTGTTGCAAAATCATTACAACACAAAAAATTAGATTATATAATATATGTATTGCAGTTTGAAATTGTGAAACAAGCTCATGCAATAGCAAACCAGCAAAAATATAAATTAACGTTTTTGCAAATCACTCGCTGTAATCAAAGAAAATAGAGAAGCTAGTATTCCATCAAGTTAGAATAGTTTCCCAATTCTGTTTCTATTTTTGAAACTAAAAAATTGTTCGGTAATGACTATATTTTTTCTGAAAAAAAATCCAAAAGGTGCTTTTGGTATTGTTAACATGCAGATGAACAGTGCCTACACATGAGAAGTGCTACTTATTTACTCAACTGTATGACAAGTTGAGAAATGGCATCTAAAACTTTGAAGAACTATTCTGATCATATTAGGCTTTGATTGGTATGTACAAGTTGCTTGCTCATCAAAATTATTTTAGACATGGATTTTCATTAAATGTACATGCTTCAATTATATTTATAGAGTTTTGAAGCCATAAACTACATATTTTAATTTAGAAATCCTCATCATCATTTTAGAAGACATATACAAACATATGCCTGACAGGACAGCCAATTTAAACATGCAAAGCAATTGTCATACTCTAAATCTCATAATAATCAGTTTCTGTATAATCAACGAATGCTGGCAGTTTAACTAATCAAAAACATAAATTAGTCACTTTTCAGTATGTCACGATTAAGAAAGAAACACAAACCTTGTAAGTGTCCAAAGGCATAGCTGAAACTTGATCAAACCATACCACACCATTTTTCGATGTTGTTAGTTGCAGCCTTGAATTGCGATTTGTTTCCTTGGCTTCCAACAGAACCTCCATCTTTGTCCAGTTTGAAACATCAGAAGCAGAAGCTCTGCGAGGACAAGAAGATGAACTCCACGGCATCTCAAACGATAATTTTTGTATGAAGGAATCATTAAGTGGACAATATCTTTAAGAGTATGAGAATATTAATTAGGTTCTTACTTTATGTTGGTGGAGGAGAGTGTCTGCAAGCCATCTGAGCTCGTAAAAGATACAGAAATGTCAATTTCTCCTGTTGAGCGAACATAAATTACGATCTTGTAGCTCTTCCCTTGCTCAATATTCTGCATGAGAATCAAGGTAGAAACTACATAAATTGTAGAACAGCAGACAATGTAAAAGACTAAAATTTGCAGATAAGCTGCTTGAGATTTTGCAATCTTGTTGTCTAAACAACTAGGGAAAAATAGAGTATGGACTAAGAAAGCATTTGGCAGAGAAAAGTTTCTTCAGCAAGAGGGGGAGAGAGAGAGAGAGAGGGGAAACACACACACTACATAATGTATTTGATATAATGCCAGTTTATCCTCACCATGCCCCAGAACCCTGGGTTATATATACCAACTCCTCCAGATGGACAGATATGAGTGCCCTCACTATTACAGAGCACCTCCATTTTGAGAGCCACCTTGTTACGTTCAAAACAGGACGACCGGTCTGTTGATACAATTATAGATGATTCGTCCCCAATTATGGACCATGGGTCAATGTTTGAAGGAATATTAGCACCCCCAGCTTCAAATCCTGGAGGAAGAAAAAAACAGGAGAAAGATATCATTATGATAATTCTAAGCATTAGCAACTGCAGATGGTTTACTGATAATTTATATTTTTAGAGTGGGATTATAAGGGCCTATCCCAGAAGTTCTTTTCTGTGACTCGACCATTTGTAGTCAACCAAATTTGTTGAAGCGAGCTCATGGCCACCAAGCAATCAAACTTGAGGGGGGGAAAAAAAAACAAGTTGAGCAGAATACCAAAAAAACAAGAACTTGCGCAAGAACGTGAACAAAAAGACAAACGTGCATATCATATTGAAACTTCAGCCTAATAGGAATTGCACTAGGCATCTAGTTATGAATTGAGTTCTCCCAAATGACTGAACAGATCAGGTACCTTAAAAGCCAATCAAACCAACAAGTTCAGAGAAGTCACATCAATAACAAGAGGGGAGAACTTCATTGCGTAAGAGAGATTAAAAAGAACGCAATAGAAAAATCAAACAGCCTAAATGGGGAAAAGTAAATAATTTCTAGACAAAATCCACCCAAAAGGTAAATATCTCTTCCATGAAAATGGAGTATGACCCATCAGGTGATTAAATTTTTTTGTTTGCTCACCATCTCCTACAGACCCTCCAATGTCTAATCCCCTCCCAAAGGGCACACATTTGGACCCTAAATTTATTAGTCAGAACAAGTACTTTAGACAAGACAAAAAACCAAATATATCCTTGAAAATTTTGCAATCTAAAGATTCTGAAGCTCATACTTTTCTTCAATAGTAGGATTTCCACCAATTATGTAATTTAAACACAGAAAGAAAGAATATCCTCTTATATTATTTCTCTCTACTTCTTATGATTATAAGGTTCTCAAACAAACCTCTGTTGCTTACAAGCTCTGCCCACAGCCCACCAGCACCAGCATGGTTGATCTCCTGTAGGGCAAGGAATTCAAAAGGATCATTTGCTCGGGAATAAATGAAAATGTTACAACATCGCTAAATGAGGTAAGTAATCAAGCACTGCAGAAATTCAGAAAGCTGTAAACTGAAAGTAATTCAAATTGTTAGTTTTCTCATTAATGGCATCTTTTTGGTAAGTAAAACTATGTATCATTAGATGACATCTTAGTATCTCATGGACTGATATGTTGAAGGCTTTTTCCTTTTAAGAAGAAAACATTCTAGAGCAATCAAGTGATTTATGTAATCGTCTGTAATTTTAGTCAAATATTAATTGAACTAACCTCAAAGAATATTCCAAACAGTGTTTGAGGTATTGGACGGCTTGACCGTTCGGAAGCATCTATAAACAGCTGAGCTGTCAGGTTTTTGTCAACCTCATCAGCCAACAATTGACAGGGAAGGCAGAAACTGATGAAGAGGCATAGTAAAAACACACAAGGAACCTTCCAATAACCCATTGCCTACACCACATCCAGCATGAGGAAACAGCATTCAGAGCACTGATATAAAAATACAATGCGTGACTCGAACACTTGTTTGTATAGAGGATTTTGGTGTAAACAGAAAAAGAACATAAATCGTTATAAAGGGGAATATTAAATCATATGACGATAACTGGAAGTTAAACGAAAACAAGTAAAATAAAAAATATCGGCTCAGCAATCATGAAAAAAGTAGCTAATTCCCATGATTGATTGACAGCTATTCGATTAAAATCCGAGGTAAAGATTTACTAATATTAGACACTATACTTGCTTGCAGGTATCACGATTGACCGTCGAAAAGAGATATGGTCAAAGCAAAACAAAAACTGCACTTGATTCAATTAAACTCTTAGGTCAAAGCAATGAACAGGGCAACAAAAACAAAAAGAAGAGAATAAAAACAGTCTGTTATTATGCCTAATATCGAAAACCCATCATTGGGCAAACCTTAGAAACTGCACAGACAGATTGAGAATGAAAAAGAAAAAGAAGTGAAACCCAGATAAGATGAAAGTATTGGGAGTGATGGGATGAATCAATCAGAATTTTATAGTGAAGAAACCAAAACAAATGATCCAATACGATTTCAGAATAAGTGATAGAGTAGAGAGTAAGAGTGTTGAGGAAGAAAAAGATCTACCTCCAACGGAGCTGACGCGAGGACAGTAAATTGTTAGCGGAAAAGACAGGACAAGTGTTTTGCTTCCACGGTTCGGTATGCGGGTTGCCTTGCTTTCACGACAGCAAAACAATGTAATTTACACTTCGTAAGTTCCAGCCTTTGTCATGTCCGCCACTTCTAGCAATCCTACAATAGTAAAAGATGATGACAGGATTTTTGCGACTTAGAAGCAACTCACTCAATAAAGGAAAAAGTCCACTTCGAGTTTCCGCTCTATCTACCCCTTTGCTTACTTTAACAATTTCCTGTGGTCCCTCTCCCTCTCCCCGAACTTATCCATTTCCAAGACCGGCAATTAATTATTATCATGCTTAACACAATAATTAGGTTCGGTTAACTATATCATATTTAGTATATTCCACTCTCTTTAAAGTGAACTATACCAAAAACAGTACAAGAACAAAAAGAAATCTTAACCCCCTTTCCCAAATATTTCTCGCTTTATTTGATACATGGATTTTTAATTTGTTATGGCATTGGATTTTTTTTTTCCATTTTCTTTTGGTGGTGAACAAACCCTATGGCCAACTCTAAGATACTCTATTATGAGATTCCATGGTTGTCATCTTGTTCAATCGTGATTGTGTCGTATTGCTATTGTGCACGCTTGCTATATGAACTTCTGAAAGGAGTGACTTTTTGTCCCTTTCTATCAGTTTGATACGATGTTGATCCACTTTCGTGAGGCATCCTTGGAAATATTGCCTCTCACCTGCACATTCCTAAGCCTAATCAAAACCAATTCGAGAAAGAGAATTCTACAGTATTATTTTGATGCTCCTTTCACTGTTCTCTAGAATATGAACTGGTTCTCCTTATTTTCTTGTGCAATAGCAACAACACTATGCATCCTTGTATTCAATTGGTGGCAAATTCATGATGAACTTGGATCTCCATAATTTCTTCTTGATGGATAGATCTTCCCTCACTACCTCTAAAGTGAGTTCAAAAAGCATTCCATATCTTTGCCACCACTGTATAAATTTAGGCAAGAGCCTGTAATGGTGGTTGTTTACATCCTCAAAATATTGTCATTCCAATTTTTCTAAATAATTTGATAACACCTTTTACTCAACCCGAGCATTAGGTTCAGTCAACGGATGCTATGATCTTGCTAGTAACTACGGCAATCATACACTTTCTGGCCATTTAAACATGTAATTCAGTATGAAATATATTTAGAACATGACACAATCATTTTTGGTCTCACACGAGCTTACGAAAGTTTTTTGCTAATTTTAAAAGTCTCAGATCGACGTCACGACTTCAAAGCTTCCTTGTCGCGACGATGTCATCTCAGTGAGTCACGTTGTGACGACATGCATACCCACATTGCAACATCACTCACTGTCAAATGACATTGCAACGTCAAAGACTTCTCGTTGCGATGGTGCCCTTGTTTTTACCAAAATGCACATTTGGTATCTAATTCAAATAATTCCATACATGTTTTCATCCAATCTTCACAAAAATAAAGTCATTAAATCAAACCAATTGACAAGCAACTCAAGTATAAAACCAAATAATCATTTCAGTGTTCTTTCTACATATCCTGCTTGTTTAGTTGAGTCTACCGTGGGCCAAACAAAAAGTGTTAAGTGAAAATTAATATTGAATCAGGGTAAGTGAAATATGGTAATATTGTTAGTGAAAATGGGCATTTAATGATCATTTAATTAAATATGTTATATTTAAAGTATTGGCATGTTAAATGTAATTAAGGTAATGATAACTTTAATTCTTGATATACTTACTAAACTTTTATTAACTTAACGCGTTATTTTTTAATACATAGGTAATAGAGACTCGAATTGAAGCTTTAGAGTGAAGATATAATTTCAACTCATCACATCTCAAATATTGGAAAAGGGTATGATTTTGATCTTTTAACAATAGATCATGACATGTACATAAGTTAAAATAAAAAATTTGCACAAGATTCCTAGTGAAAATATTTGAAAAATATTAATCATTTTGTTAACCTTACAAATTTAGTTAAAATTTGAATTCAGTTATATGTGGAATTATATAAGGTTTTAATGGAGAATTATATTGTATAATGTTTAGAAGTGATATGAAAAGATTGGTGACAGATAGTATTGGAAATAGATGGAATAAGGGTAAACTGTTTTTAGTGTCGCAACATCAGAACTTAGTGTCATGACACTGGATGTCATTGGAGCAATCAGCTCCCAGAGTTGCGACTTCCATTCTCTAATGTCACAACATTGACCTTACTTATCCTATTTTTTAACCCAAAAAAGCCCGAATGATTCCCGTTGTAACCAAACTTTAAAGGAAGCCTAGAAATGATTTGATTAACTTCAAAAGAGTATTTATGTTAAACAAGCTTTAAAAATTGATTTTAAAGGTTAAGTACTCTTAGTGACCAAATGTGACATCCCTTCCTTGAGATGTATCGGTTTGTTTAGGTTAGTGGTGTTACTTATCAATCAATGAAAAATAAATAACTTTTCACCATTTATAATTTAATCCTTAGTTTCATAAAAATTCACACGTCACTAAATTATCACTTTATCATATATTGCATTACTAACATACCTTAAATTACAAATTCACTACTAAATTCAATAATCTTAATCATATCTTATTTAATTATTTCATATTAAAATTTAAATACTCAAATATTCAAATTAAAATAAACTAACTTGAATTTAATTAAGTACTTACCTATTTCTTCTATTTAAATTAACTATTCTCTTCACTTTCCCAAGCTTTTCCTTCCCTCTCTTCTTCATCTAAGTTGTTTCCATGATTAAAAATATTTCCATAGCACTTTAGGACATGAAATTAAGCTATTGTTTCAAGGAAAAAACTCAAGAGAAATGCATGAGAGATTTTTTCCTTCTTTTCCTTTTTCCCTCTCTTTCTTTCCTTTCTTTCCCTTTTATTTTTGCTGCCCAAGCTGATGCTGTTCAGCCTTCCAATAGTGTAAAAAAGTCTACATTTTTTTTTCTTCAATTTAGTCCATTTGTTCCATTATCCAATCAAATTTCAACACTTTTCAACCTTGATTTCCATAAATTCTCTCTCTCCTGTGCACCTCATTGCTTAGAAATTTTAATCTCATCATTATGTCTCCAAATATCAATTAAAAATGGCATTAAAATTGCACTTTAATCCTTATACTTTTTCACTTTATTCAATTTAGTCCTCATCTCAAATTTTCAACCTCACATATCAATATATCTCCACGTCACATTCATAAAAAAATTTTCTTGAATTTTCTCCTCTTTTTTCAAAATAGTAAATTTACACTTTTAGCTCTTTAACTTTAAAATTTTGCAATTTAATCCTTACTAAATGTCGTTATTCATACTTTCTCTCCAAATACTTACCTTTAAAATACTTGTCCTTTCTTGGAAACCAAAATTTTGGGGTATTAAAATTATCTCATGATTAGTACACCAACAAACATCTTTCTATCTCTCTCTCTCTCAATGATTGTAGATCCCTTCACTAGCAAAAGGCACCATTCAACGCTTTCACACCTCGTCCAAGAGCCTCATCACAGTTGCAACTTAAGCACAAGTCATCTACATTGCTATCATTCTTAGTTTATTTATATTTGCTTTACTTATTCTTGTCACATAGATTGACTTGACCGTTAGAGTGCATCCTGGAAGGCAACCTCAAATACCTTCTCACAATCTTTTCCTCTTCATAAGTGTTGAGGAATGCTCATCACAAAGGAAGGGCTTAATTTTCACCTACACTCTTTCGAAGATCTTGGCCTTGAAGTTTCTTTAATGCCCGACATCCATCTGAGGACTTTACCTCGACTGCAGCACACTCCTTTGTCGTCATACTTTGTTTGAAGGTTTCACTTCAACCATAGTTCACTCTCTTGAACCACTATTGACATTCACCACCCTCCAAAGGCTTCGCCATGATCATCACTCTTCCCTTGAAGCACCCACGACATTTATACTTGTTCAAGACATCATCACAACAATCCAAAGCCTCTCTCTCTCAGTCGGGCACAGTCGTGAGTCTCCATCCGCTCCACCTTCACCTATGGTGCACTTTGTTCGTGAACCCTCACAATCACAAGTCTCCATCAGCAACACTAGGTTAAGTTTTTAGTTGTACTGTTAACTTATTAAGAGATTATTCTACGAGCAGAGCCTTACATACATAGATATATTCGTTGATCTACTTAAACAAATTATATATATATGTGTGCGTGTATTTGTGATTTTATTCTTCTATCTATAAGGTGTCATACATAATATTACAACACGTCATCCAACAATACAAGCAACACTTTCAATAAATTAATATATTGGCCTTAGGGGTGTGTATTCGATTGATTTGATTTTTCTATATTAAAATTTGAATAAATCAAATAAATTATGCAAACCAAATAAACTGAACTGATTATAATTCTAAAATCAACTGAACCAAATTGAAAATCTTTAGTTCAGTTCAATCGATTTTTCAAAAAAAAATTCTTTTGCTTTTTTATGATTTATTTACCTAAAAACTAAAAGGACAAAATTACCATTGCAATTGATCCATTATAAAATTAGAAGATGTATCATTATATATAATACAAATATTGAATGAGTTTAAAGAATGCACTACGGAAAAATTAGAAAAATTTATGGAAGTGCAACTTTTATAGATAATGAATGAAAATAAAATATTAACCAAGATTGTGAATGGTAATAGTGAAAATTAAATTTCATATGGCGCAGCATCTTCTTACATAAATAATTGTAATTAATATTTGTTTTCTACTTTCCCCTTTTCCATAACGTGTTAAGAATTTCCTTCTAGATAACTAAAGTCTAAAATATAATTCTGTTGTAAATTAAATGGATGTCATAACCCCCTTTAAGCATATTAAAGTAATGAGATAAAACTCTTTACTTAATTTATAATCAAGAGATTATTAAATAGAGTAATTAAGAAATTTTAATTCATTAAATGTAATACCTTTATTAATTGAATGTAAAGGAGCTTATAAATAGCACCTTGTAAGTAAAATAATGAAATTCTCTCGTATTTCATCCTCTTTTATTTATTGTTTTATTAATTTTTATATAACACCTTATTAGCACGAGTTTCTACGAGTTCATAGTGAAGTTCACGTCATTTCGACTTTATATAATTTACCCGTATAACTCCCGTTAAACTATATACGGTATACGTATTTTCATAATTCTTTTATTTTATTTTCTAGATGAAATATTTGCTTTGGGTAACATTTGCACATTTATTTTTACAACTAAAATCTAATAATGATAATTATATATACATATTTTTTTATTTAAAGAAATTTCAATTAATTTAATTTGTGTTAAGTTATTATTATGACTATTCCTCTTTATGTCAATATTTGACATACATATTATTATTTAGCAAATTTGGTATATATAATTGAATTATTTTACGATTGAGAATACTTATTAATTTACTAATATTTTTTTATTTTTATTCAAGTGATTATAATGTCAAATCTTGCCAAACTTGAATTTGCGGCCTTAGACATCTCAGGCAAGAACTATTTGTCATGGGTGTTAGATGCTGAAATTCACCTAGATGCTAAAGGTCTAGGAAATACTATATTAGCATATAAAGAAGTATCTAATCAGGACAAGGCAAAAGCAATGATTTTCATCCGTCATCATCTGCATGAAGGATTAAAAGTGGAATATCTCACTGTGAAAGACCCTCTTGAGTTGTGGAAAAATTTGAAAGAACGATTTGACCATCAGAAAACTGTGATCCTCCCTAAAGCTCGTTATGATTGGATGCACTTACGGTTGCAAGATTTTAAGACTGTAAGTAAATACAATTCAGAACTTTTCAAAATTAGTTCTCAACTAAAATTATGTGGAGAAAACATAACTGATGAGGACTTGTTAGAGAAAACATTTTCAACCTTTCACGCTACTAATGTGCTCCTACAGCAGCAATATCGTGAAAAAGGTTTTAAAAAGTATTCTGAATTGATTTCATGCCTTTTGGTGGCTGAACAAAATAATGAGCTATTGATGAAAAATCATGGAATTCGTCCCACTGGTTCTGCACCATTCCCTGAAGTGAATGTAGCAGTACACAATAATTATAAAAATAGAAAATATAGAAGTCGCGGCCGTGGTCATGGACGTAGTGGGGGACGTGGTCGAGGACGTATTAGTAATCGTTATCATGTTGGTCATAACAATGATACTTCTAACCACCAGAAAAAGAATAACAATGAAAGACAAGAAAGAAGTGGTCAAAATAATCCTTCAAAGATTGTTGAGAATATATGCTACCGATGTGCTATGAAGGGGCATTGGTCACGTACCTGTCGTACATCTGAGCATTTAGTGAAACTTTTTCAAGCATCCATTAAAAGGAAGGGAAAGCATTTGGAGACAAATTTTATATCCCAAAATGATGAAATAGAGGCAAAAGATGAAGATATTCACTATAATAATAAAACTGACCATGCCTAGGAGGATGATAAATTTAATGACCTTAATAATATAACTCACCTAGATGTGGCAGATTTCTTTGAGAATCATTAGAAAAATTGATGTTATTTTGACATTTTTTAAGTATATTTTGTTTTCTTGCATAAAAAAATAATTTATATATTTAATAAATATTTGTAATGTTTCTCATATTATATTTTATTTGTTTTTATGAAGAATATGAATATTCAACAAAATTTCGATAGACCCAAAATCAATGAAGACATGTGTCTTGCAGATAGTGCTACAACACATACGATACTCAAAGATAAAAAATATTTTTCTCATTTGACAATGAGTAATGCCCATGTTAATACAATATCGGGTAGTTCAAAACTTATTGAAGGCTCTGGAAGAGCTATTATATTATTACCTAAAGGTACAAAATTTATCATTGATGATGCTTTATATTCCACCAAGTCTCAAAGAAATTTATTGAGTTTTAAAGATATTCGTCTTAATGGATATCGTATTGAGACTATGAATGAGAAAAATGTTGAATATCTATATATTACAAATGTTGAATATCTATATGTTACAAATGTTGAATGTGGAAAGAAATATATTTTGGAAAGGCTACCTGCTTTTTCATCAGGTTTATATTATGCACATATTAGTGCAATTGAATCATATGTTACTACAAACTAGAAGTTTGTAGAACCATATACTTTTACTATTTGGCATGACCGATTAGGCCATCCCGGATCTATTATGATGCGAAAAATCATCAAGAATTTAATTGGACACCCATTAAAGAACCAAAAGATTCTTGAATTCAAGGATTTATCTTGTGTCGCTTGTTCTCAAGGAAAATTGATTATTAGACCATCACCAGCTAAGGTTGGGATTGAATCTCCAACATTTCTGGAACGTATTCAAGATGATAAATGTGGGCCCATTCATCCACCAAGTGGATCATTCAGATATTTTATGGTATTAATAGATGCATCTAGTAAGTGGTCACATGTATGCTTATTATCGACTTGCAACCTGGCGTTTGCGAGACTACTTGCTCAAATAATTCGATTAAGAGCACAATTTCCAGATTATGCAATCAAAACTATTCGTCTTGATAATGCTAGTGAGTTTACATCCCAAGCTTTTAATGATTATTGTATGTCAATTGGGATAAAAGTTGAACATCATGTAGCTCATGTTCATACACAAAATGGTTTAGCTGAATCATTTATCAAACGCCTCCAACTAATAGCTCGGTCATTATTTATGAGAACAAAACTCCCTGTTACAGCTTGGGGATATGCTATTTTGCATGCAGCAGCACTTGTGCGCTTAAGGTCAACAAGTTATAATAAGTACTCCCCATTACAATTGGTTTTTGGTCAAGAGCCAAATATTTCCCATCTTAGAATTTTTGGATGTGCAGTATATGTTCCAATTGTTCCACCACAACCCACAAAGATGGGTCCTCGAAGGAGGTTGGGAATATATGTTGGTTATGAATCTCCTTCTATAATTAAATATGTTGAACCATTAACTGGAGATTTATTTACTGCAAGATTTATTGATTGTCATTTTGATGAGACAACATTCCCAATATTAGGGGGAGAGAAAATACAACTGGTCAAAGAAATTACATGGAATGGATCATCATTATCTCAATTAGATCATCGTACAAGTCTGTGAACAAGAAGTTCAAAGGATTATACATTTGCAAAACATTGCCAATCAACTGCCAGATTCATTTACTGACCTAAAGAGAATTACAAAATCTCATATACCAGTTGAAAATGTTCCAATACGAATTGATATCTCAATAAGGCAAATTGTTAGTGCAAAAGAAAGTAATCCACGCCTGAAGCGTGGAAGGCCAATCGGTTCCAAATATAAAAATCCTCGTAAAAGGAAAGGATCAATTATTCAAGATGGTAATATTGTGGAGGCAAGTGCCCCAGAAGAGGCCAAAGATATAACTAATCAAAAAAACCCAGAAGAGGTTCAGGTACCTGAAAATGGTGATAACGAAGAAATCTCAATAAGTTATGTTACTTCAGGAAAAAGATGGAACCGAAAAAATATAGTTGCCGACAACAATTTTGCTTATAATGTTGCTATTGAAATAGCAAAAGAAAATGGGGATCCTGAGCCTAAATCTATTGAGGAATGTAGAAATAGAAAAGATTGGCCAAAATGGAAAGACGCAATTCAAGCAGAATTAAATTCACTTTCTAAACGTGAGGTTTTTGGATCTATAGTCCAAACACCTAAATATGTAAAGTCGATAGGATATAAATGGATATTTGTGCGAAAACAAAATGAGAAAAATGAAGTCGTAACATATAAATCACGACTTGTAGCACAAAGATTTTCGCAAAGGCCCGGCATTGATTATGAAGAGACATATTCTCCTGTGGTGGATGCAATCATGTTTAGATACTTTATTAGTTTGGCAATACGTGAAAAACTTGACATGTGTCTAATGAATGTTGTTACAGCCTATTTGTATGGTACACTTGATAGTGAAATTTATATGAAAATCCCAGAAGGATATAGAGTTTCCCGGGAAAATTGCTCAATCAGATTAAAGAAAAGTTTATATGGATTAAAACAATCTGGGCGTATGTGGTACAATCGTCTTAGTGAATATTTGTTAAAAGAAGGTTATAAAAACGATCCAATCTGCCCATGTGTTTTTATAAAAAGGTCTGAATCAAACTTTGTGATAATTGCTATTTATGTTGATGATCTAAATATTATTGGAACTCCTGAAGAGCTTCAAAATGCAATAAATTATTTAAAGAAAGAATATGAGATGAAAGATCTCGGAAAAATAAAATTTTGTCTTGGCCTGCAGATCGAGCATTTAAAAGATGGAATTCATGTCCATCAGTCAACTTATACGAAAAAGATCTTAAATAAATTTTATATGGATAAAGCACATCCATTGAGTACCCCGATGGTTGTACGATCATTAGATGTGAATAAAGATCAATTTCGTCCTTGTGAGAATGATGAAGAGTTTCTTGGTCCTGAAGTACCATATCTAAGTGCCATAGGAGTATTGATGTATAGGAGTATTGATGTATCTTGCAAATAACACAAGACCTGATATAGCTTTTGCTATAAACTTGTTAGCAAGATTTAATTATTCTCCAACACGTAGACATTGGAATGAAATTAAACATGTATTTAGATATCTTAGAGGGACCATTGGTATGGGGTTATTTTATTCAAATGATTCAAAATCCCTATTAGTTGGTTATTCTGATGCTGGATATTTATCGGATCCACATAAAGGTGATCTCAAATGGGATATTTATTTATATGTGGAGGTACTGCCATATCATGGCGTTCGACAAAGCAAACATTAGCTGCTGCCTCTTCAAATCATGCTGAAATAATTGCAATGCATAAGGCAAGCCGAGAGTGTGTTTGGCTAAGGTTATTAACCCAACATATCCAGAATATATGTAATTTGCCTTTAGAGGAAAATATTCCAACTATCTTATACGAAGATAATGCAGCATGTATAGCTCAATTAAAAGGTGGTTATATCAAAGGTGACAGAACGAAACATATTTCACCAAAATTATTCTTCACTCATGATCTTGAGAAGACAAGTGACATAGAAGTTCAACAAATTCGTTCTAGTGATAATTTAGCAGACCTTT
Source organism: Gossypium hirsutum (assembly GCF_007990345.1). NCBI lineage: Eukaryota > Viridiplantae > Streptophyta > Magnoliopsida > Malvales > Malvaceae > Gossypium > Gossypium hirsutum. The sequence goes on along the minus strand of NC_053424.1, from coordinate 113,796,292 downwards.
TTACCAAGGCATTGCCAACTTCAACATTTGAAAGACTATGAAACAAGATTGGAATGCGTCGACTCAAAGATATAATGTGATGTTGCCATTAGGGGGAGTCTAAAACATGTTGTACTCTTTTCCTTTAACCAAGGTTTTGTCCCACCACTACAGGAAAACAGACTTTTAGCGGCGTTTTTTTTAGCCTTTAGCGGCGCTTTTAGGCGACACTAAAACTTTTAGCGACGCTTTCTAAAACGCCGCAAAAAACGCTGCTATATGTAACGCCACAAATTTTTGTGGCGTTTATTGGAAAAAATGCCGCTAAAGGTCAAGGCTTTTAGCGGCGTTTGTGGGAAAAGCGCCGCTAAAGGTCAAGGCTTTTAGCGGCGTTTGTGGTAAAAGCGCCGCTAAACGTCAAGGCATTTAGCGGCGTTTGTGGGTAAAGCGCCGCTAAAGGTCAAGGCTTTTAGCGGCGTTTGTGGGAAAAGCGCCGCTAAAGGTCAAGGCTTTTAGCGGCGTTTGTGGGTAAAGCGCCGCTAAACGTCAAGGCTTTTAGCTGCGCTTTTTTTACAAACGCAGCTAAATTTGGCAAATTTGTAGTAATTTTTTCCACCAATATCTAGCCCTTCCTGCATTAAAATCCAACCAAATACAACAAATATAATATAAAATGCAGCCAAAAACAGCAAATTTAACTTAAAAAATACAATCAAAAATATTAATTCTAAATGATACTTCAAATTTAACTAAAGATATATGATATAATTAATAATAAAGTATAATTTAAAATATTTTTACAATAATGTTAAACGTGACAAAACTTAAAAACATTCTTACAATAAGAAAACTAATGTCTAAGACGGCGGCTTTTGCGATTGTTGAAACATATGCATCATCTGCTGAAGCTGTAGCTAGAGGTCATCGTACTTTTTGCTCTGTTCTGCTGCCTCTGCTCTAAGTTGTTGCTGGAGTTCTTCATATTTTCGTTGAACCTCGGCAATTTGCTCAACCGTGTTCGCTTGCATCTGAGCTATCTGGTCTCTTAACCTCTGAACTTCAGCTTGAGCTTGACTTCCAGAAGGCATGTATTGCTGGGAGCCGGATCCAAAATATTGGGTCGGGGTAACACCAGATCCTTGAAATCGAACCCGACCGTACCTTTCAGGACCCAAAACTTCAGTGATAATTCTGTTATCAATGTTCTCAAGATTAACAGAACTATCACTCGAAGCAATCGCTTCATATTCCGCCTTCTTCTCCTTTAGTTTCTCCTAAAAAATCAATTAAAGAGTTAGAAACGAAATATATAATAAAAAGAAATGCAACATAACTTAACATTTTTTAAAACTACTAATGATGAATTGAATTAAACAATTATAATTAAAGATTATAAATATTTAGAATAAATCAAATATTATTAAGTGAATATACCATAATTTCTCCAGCTTCGGATGTCATAGGAGGTCCATCTTTCTTCCTATGCGTAATCTCAAAAAGCTGAAGGCGTCCAACTTTTTGTCCGGATTTGACTTCCTACAATATAGTAGTAAGAATATTATTTAATAATAGAAAGTTATTAATATTTGAAAGAATTAATAAATTCATAATACCTCAGCCTCAGCTACAGAAGCAAAACTTCTCGACCCTGCCGTGTGCGTGAATTTTTGTTTTTGCCTGCTGCTTGTTCCAACTCGCTCACGGTCCTGCATAATAAAATTATTATTACGTATATAGTAAACACTATATATAAGAGTTTGGAAATACGCAATACCTCTCCTTTCTTTGAATTCCAAAATCTAACCGCATCTTCCCATTGATACCTCAGCATTCCTGGCGGAACATTTCTCAGTTTTTCCTCGAGGCTTATGTCTTTCTTAAAATATTGTTTCTTTAAAGTGCTTTTATTGTCTCTCCATCTTTTACCTAATACCTTCTTGATATAATCATCGGAGACTTCTAAAGTAAATCTCTCCTAAAAAAACATAAATTTAGAATGTAAATATAAATGAAACTTAAACCAAAGTATTATAAATTGCATTCACATTTTGTTACCTTAATATTAGCGAGAGCCTGGTTTTTGTTGCTATCAGGCATGTGATGCCATGATTCGTAGTTGATGGGCAACATATTTGCATTTCGTGCTAAAATGCCCAAATAGCCTGCTAAAAGTTGAGCTTCAGATCCAACAGGCTGACCATGAGTATTTCTACTTACTTTAACACGCTCGACAGGATCTAAGTCATATAAATCTCTAAGTAGCGTACGTCCTCGAACTTTGCGCGTCCCACCACTTTCAGCTGAAAAATGATATACTATTATTATAGTAAAATTGACAAATAATTCAATAATAAAAGTCAACACATGTAAAATGAACATAATATTACTTTGAAATTCTTCAGGCTCATCAAGTGTCTCCGGCACATTCGAAGATCCAATAACTGTCTGCTGTTCACTATTTCTTTCTTCCGAATTTGGAGTATTCTAGACAATACTTAAATCTCGTACTCTTCTTCTACGCATTTTTCCTGCAATACACATAAAATAATTAAAGTTTTAGTAACAAATTACAACAATAGTAGTACATATAAAATAGTTAAATTATATAACATGACAAAGATTAAAATTATAATATTACATATAATTAAAAAATTGTAAAATCTTACTACATCATTATTCGTAAATATCTTCATCCACATCATGTCGAACCCATTGATGTTGTGTATTAGTACTAGGGATATTTTCATCTAAGTTTTGTTCTGGAAAAGGTAATGTTTCTGATCTTTCGACGATGTCATCTCTACTTCCATTACCCATGTGAAACAAGTCTCTAGGGGTGTTCCGGAGTACAACATACCAACCCTCATCAGTTGGATCTTTTGAATAAAAAACTTGTTTCACTTGAGAGGAAAATACATATGGCTCGTCCATCAATTGTTGTCCAGTGTGAATCAAGCGAGAGAAATTCACCATTGTAAAACCAAATTGATCTTTTTTAATTCCTCGAGCAGTATTAACATCTGCCCAATCACACCGAAATAAGATAACTTTCCATCTGCCATAGTAATCCAACTCAATAATGTCGGTAAGAAGTCCGTAATACTCCACATTACCCTCAACCGGATTACTATCCCTAGCACTAGCATAACTTGTAATTGAAGAATTAACAACAACTCCACAATTTTGAGTTCTCCTCATTCTCTCGCGATACTTTGTATGAAATCTGTATCCATTGATGAGGAAGGCACTATATCTTTTTATTACTCTGTTCGGACCTTGGGAAAGCCATTTAACTTCGTCATTGACGTCCTTCCCACTCCAAACCTATTGAATCGAAAGTAAATTAAATAATTAAAAATGTATTATGTAAAAACATTCTTATTTGATTAACTAAATTTCACGATTATATGTAACTTATTAACTTTAGTTACATACCGTTTGACTTAACCATTCATGAAAGATTCTGTGAATAACTTATTAATCTCTCGATGTTGTAATCTTCGAGAGCGTGCACGAGATCTCAAAATTTGTTTGTACTCACTATATTAAAAACAAGTTTAATTGGTTAGAAGATAAACAAATCAAAACGACGAATATGTAAGACAATTTTATAACTTACTTGCGCAACGGTTCAATTGAATCGTGGTTAAAAAGTACATATCGATGTGCCTGTATCCACGATATATCATCTAATTCTACAATTTCAACTTTGTCGATTGGTTCTCCATAACTTTGAAATAAATAAGTTTCGGCCAAGTCATTATCATTGAGCCCAGCATTTCTACTTGGTCTATTCAATCGTGTTTCATCATCTTCTAAATATCTAGAACTGAAGGTCATGCACTCTTCTGCCAAGTAGTCTTCAGCAATTGATCCTTCTGGATAACGCTTATTGCGACAATATGACTTCAATTTGCTTAGGAACCTAAACACGATATACAATATTTATCAAAAGCTGTAACTAAATGTATAGAGGTGAATGAATGAATACTTGAGAAATAAATTAGCACCTTTCTATAGGATACATCCATCGATAAAAAACCGGTCCACCAAGGATTGCTTCGTGAAGGAGATGGATTACCAAGTACACCATAATAGTGAAGAAGGAAGGTGGAAAGATCTTCTCTAAATTGCATAAAGTCAAAGCCGCTCGATCCTGTACTTTCTCAAGTTCTTCGACATTCAAAACTTTGCCACAGATAGCATTCATTATATTGGATAGTTCAATTATACAGGACGTTACATTTTTGACATACAGCACCGTAAAGCAATTGGGAGTAAATCTTGCATCAAGATGTGGTAATCATGTGATTTTAATGAATATAATCTTCTATCTTTGAAACTCACACATCGAGATATATTTGACGCATACGCATCTGGGACCTTTATATCCTTCAACACCATGCAGAAAACTTCTTTCTCTTTCTTTGACATTGAAAAATAGAAGGCGGCAACCGATATTTCTCATTCGGAAGTACTTGAGGATGAAGATCACGCCGGATTCTCATGTCAACTAAATCAAGTCGGCTCTGAAGATTATCTTTTGATTTTCCATCGGCATTTAAAATTGTCCCAATTATGTTCTCGCAGACATTCTTCTCAATATGCATGACATCAAGATTGTGGCGTAAAATGTTGTGCTCCCAATAAGGCAACTCAAAAAAAATACTCATTTTCTTCCACAACTCCGCCTCATTAGGATCATCCTCTTCGTCAGATTCATCATCAGATTCATCTCTCGATCTTCTCCTTGTTTGCGTGATATGTGGTTGATTCATCTTCCCGTAACTAAAGTTGATATCTTTTAACATAAACAAGATTTCAGATCCAACGGTCTGCTCAGGAGCTCCTCTGTACTCTTCAGTACCTTCAAATAAAGTCCTCTGAAATCTAAATTTATGATTTTCATCTAACCACCGACGATGGCCCATGTAAGAGAACTTCTTCCCATTATACAACCACTTCGAACAAGTTTGCGCAGCACAACAAGGACATGCATAACGTCCTTTAGTACTCCAACCCGATAAATTAGCATAAGCTGGGAAATCATTAATTGTCCACAATAAAGCTGCACGTAAATTAAAGTTCTCCTTTCTCAATACATCATATGTCTCAACACCCGACTATAATTGTTTTAACTCTTCAATAAGTGGCTGCAAATAGATGTCAATATCATTTCCGGGACCTTTCTCTCCAGGGATAATCATTGATAAAATAAATGAAGATTGCTTCATGCAAATCCATGGAGGCAAATTGTAAGGAACAAACACTACAGGCCAAGCACTGTACGAAGTACTCATGATTTTAAATGGATTAAAGCCATCAACTGCTAGCCCGAGCCTCACATTCCGAGGATCGCTTGTAAAGCTTGGAAATTTACTGTCAAATGATTTCCGAGCTAAAGAATCCGCAGGATGTCTTAATAATCCATCATCGGTCCGTTGATCATTATGCCACGTCATAGATTCGGCTGTCTTTGAGGACATGAAAAGCCTTTGAAGTCTTGGTATCAGGGGAAAATATCGCAAGACCTTGACTGGCTTCTTTCTTAACTGTGCCCCACCTTCATCCGTATTCACATCTTCTGTATTACTATTCATCCAACGAGACTTACCACAAACATGACAAGATTGTTGGTTTTTTTGATCACCCCAGTACAACATGCAGTCATTTGGGCAACTATGAATTTTATCGTACCCAAGGCCCAAATCTTTTATTAGTCTCTTCATGTCTTGACAAGACTGGGGAATTTTTGCAAACGGAAACATCTCTCTTAGAAACTCAGCAGCATTGTAAAAGAGTTTCCGGTCCACCCTCCCAAACATTTTAAATGAAATAGACGAATGCAGAAGGATAATTTCGAATATTTTGATCCCTCGTAAAGTTCTTCATTCATTTCATTAAGTAAATTGTAGAACTTAGCCGCTTCTTCATTTGGCTCCTCATTAGGTGCACTTGTTCCCGTTTCGCAAAAAAACATTTCCACCAATATTACAATCCTCAGATATAATAAAGTCAGGTGGAAACGATTGCTCACCATGACTACGCATATTAAATGCATCCCGCAACATATCTTCCATGTCATCTTGTCTAACATACTGATGGTAATCAGTATCAGGATAAGTCAGATTAATCGTTGAAGAAGTTCCACTAGATGTACACTCTCCATGGAAAATCCATTTTTTATACCCCCGAATAAAGCCATCAACAATTAGATGTTCGTAGACAACTTCACGAAAATGCCAGTAGATGTTGCCACACTTCTTACACGGGCAAAGAATCATATTCTCTTGGCTTGCATTTTGAAATGCAAAATTTAAAAAAGTTTGTACTCCATTTTGATAAGCATTGCTTACCCTTGACAATTTCATCCAACTCCTATCCATTTTGTAGTTCTTGAAATCTAAAGTTGACAACATATTACAGTTACTTAAATGTTCTCAATTGATTTAAATCATATCATTATACTAAATATCAAGTCTCTAATGGGTATAAACTAATTTAGGCAAGTTGCAGGATTTTCGACTATAGATTTATGTATTATGTAAGTTAAGTAAATTTCGTAAACTAGTTATGTATGATATGATATATATTTAAGTATTATGTAAGTTATGTAATTTATGATATGATATATATTTATGTAAATTATATATTTATCTAAGTTATATAAGTTATGTAAGTTATGTAAATTATGATATAAAATATATTTAAATATTATGTAAGTTATGTAAGTTATATATTTATCTAAGTTATATAAGTTATGTATGTTATATAAGTTATGTAAGTTATATATGTTATATAAGTTATGTAAATTATGATATCAAATATATTTATGTATTATGTAAGTTTTTTATTTCACGATGTGGAAAATCACATGGATAATACATATCAAATATCAAGTATCTACATGTAAGTAGCGGGATTAAATAATATTTAATTAAATAATATTTATAAAAATTATTTTAATTAAATAATATACATGTCGTTCGTTTTTATTTGACAAATCACATGTGCAGTTAAAATAGTCCACACTTAATTTAATTTATGTTTTACAAGTCATCTTTTCTTAAGTACATATTAAAGCACTGTGTGGACATCCGTATTTAGCTTAAAAGCTATGATTTAGTTTGAATAAAAAGTTTAACTTAAATGGTAAAACGGACGATAATATTTGTAATAAAACGGAGAATAATATTTGTGATAAAACGGATGAGAATATTTCAATAATAATTTAAATTTAAGTTAAAAACTATATAAAATATTTTATTAAATATTTGTATATTAGATGGGACATATTAAATTGGAACATTTGAATTTTTTAAGATTCATCATACGTGGCGTTGTTACACCTAGAGAGGATCCATTATATCTTGCAGCTCGATATAAGGCAACCCGTCAGGTTTCCAGCCTATATACTTTGAATCTTTAAAATATTTAAAATAAGGTTGGAGAAAAGATCAGCTATTGTTGTAATTTTGATAAAAAGTAGTTATAACTTTTGTAGAAATTTAAAAATATTAAATATTAAAATAAAACATTATTAATATAAAAAATAGTATTTTGAATATAATAATATCAAAAAAGAATCGTAGTTTAATTTCTATAAGTAAATTGGAAATAAATTAAGGTTATATAAATATTCAATAGTAAATGAGCTCGATAGAACTTTTTTCAAGTCTTTTTGAATTTTTTAAGATTCATCATACGTGGCGTTGTTACACCTAGGGAGGATCCATTATATCTTGCAGCTCGATATAAGGCAACCCGTCAGGTTTCCAGCCTATATACTTTAATCTTTAAAATATTTAAAATAAGGTTGGAGAGAAAGTCAGCTATTGTTGTAATTTTAATGGACAAGCAAGCTACACGGTAATAAAATTAATTCATACCTATTCATACTTAAGTTGAATCAAATAATAATTAAGTTGAACCAAATATTTAAAATTAATTTGGAAACAAAATAGTTCTACTCCAAACAGAACTAGCAATTAAATCTTTACAAAATCGCAACCCCAAAATATTAATTTTTCTAAAATCATCATGATAAAACTATTATTGATTAGAATTTTGAAATAAAGCCTACCTTAATAAAACGTACCTGGTCTACTCCACTCTCACCAGCAAACAGAGGCTGGAGTCAAAAAAGTAATATTTGTTAAGTAATTTAAAGTGAAAATGCATAGAAATAAGGAAAAATTTTAGCAACGAAACTTGTACGTACCTAGAACAAATGCCAATGGCTGTGGTGTATTTAGTTGCACCAAATATTAATTCAGGTGCTCGATAGTACCTAGAACAGATGTAAGATTATAAGAGTAGCACCAAATATATTTCAGTTTAAGGAAATATAGAAACTTTACCTATATCAGTTTTGCAAGTGCCCACTTGTACCAAGATCAAAGACACTGCCAATGAAGCTATACACCTTAGCAAAATATGGCAAAACTGCACAGTAAACACAGAAGTTGGATAGAAACATGAAAACAGACCAAAAGAACATCTAAAAAACAAAAATGGAATCACCATTAGTATGTAAACATGAAAATGCACAGCTTTAAACAAACCAACTTTGCATGTGCAGAATCATACTCCACAAAACTCATAAACATTAACTTCTCCTAACCAGAATACCAACTTTATGTTTGCAGAGGCCTTGATCAAAACTAACATAACTGTTGATTTATAACTTATCTAATAAGAATCACAGAATATGCAGAAAGTACCTGAGCATTTAATTTCAAGAGAACCATGTATTCGAAGAAAAAGAGCCAGAAAATGATCAATGTATGCAAAACCTGGTCTATATTTCAAAACTGGAGTAAAGATTTCATCTAGTACCAAATACATACATATATAGAGACACAAACACACAGGCATACATCTTCCATTACCTAAATCCGTTTCTTGCAAATAAAAGATAAGTACCTAGAACAGATGTAAGATTATAAGAGTAGCACCAAATATATTTCAGTTTACCTCCCAATCCGCTATTTACCTGAGAAGATTACATATATGAATGAGATTCAAGTAGTTGACAGATGTTCGTTTAGGTGATCGAGATGCAATGACCTGTGTGGATGATATAACAATGAAGTCTTTAATCACCTTAATACAACTCTGTCACAGATAAAAGATGCATCTTCATGTTTAGTGCCCTTCTTCATGTTACCGAATTTGCTGTCAGGGTTATCATAGATATTAGAATCAAATAACAACAAAGAAAAATTTGGAAACCACTTTCCATAAACGGAATTATGTAAAAAAAAAGCCAACAACCGTAATCAAAAGCTCCATTATGAAGCTTAATGCTGAAATGATTGAGATAATTCTATTTTTATTGAAGCCAATATCCTTTGTTCTTGATACTTGGTGGGTCTATGGTGATAAAATTAACTTCCTTGTTACTTTTAGCCTTTATTTTTTATTGGAATTCAACAGATACAATGATCTTCTTCACAGCAAACTAAAAAATGAATGTAACTGAGTATGCCACATCAAACAGCGTCTTAGACAATTAGCTTCCCCCAGAAACCTTTTGTAGTAAACCTGATGATGTACGGAAGTTATGACAGACTCAGAACAGATACTGTATTGCACTCTAAACTTCACAGATAACCCAAAAAGACATTACCTATTCCAGATTCATAAAACTTTTTCACCTTTATAAATGATTAGAAAAAAAAAGCTGGAAATCAGTCTCATCAGCACATTGAGGAATATAAGAAAGTTTACTTGAATGGACTCTAACACACGAGGAACCGCACAGAAGATATTGACTGTAGCTCCCCAATATCATCAGCCAATAGTTTCACATCCTGAATATGCAACAAATAAGCAAGTGATAATTTGAGTAAGCTCTTATTACCTAAAGAAAGAGGGGTTTTCTGTTTTAGGGATTTAGGGAAGGAAGAGACGAAATGGGGGAAAATTACTTAGCAAAAATCGAAACTGATTTTGGGTAAAGGGCTTAAACCACAAGAGAGAAAAAGCGACGCCGTTTCAAATAAGGAAATTTTGTGGCGTTTTCAGAAACGCGCCGCTAATGAGCCCTTTTGCGGCGTTTTCAGTAAAGCGCCACTAACGCCCTTTTATCTACACTACAAAACGACGCCGTTCTAATACGAGTTGTGGCATTTATATTAGAAACGCCGCTAAAGCCGCTACTATTCATAGGAAACGATGCCGTTTTACTCTAATGTATATTGAAGTTTTATGGCGTTTTTTAAAAAAACGCCGCTATTTCCTATCTTTTGCGGCGTTTTATGTATAAACGCCGCTAATACGTGAATATTTTATAAAAATTGATCAAAATTTAAAACTATATATATTTAGAATTTCTTTTAAATTATATCTAAATAATGTTACTGTGATGTACAAAATATATATTTCAATATTTCAATATATTAGGTTTAGTACAAATTCACAAGAATATCATAAAATTCTAAATATTGGTTCAGTCTTCAATAATAATATACCTTAAACTTTAAACCTCAAACTATAAACTTACACTCTAATTAAACCCTAACTATAGTTAAAATTTTATTTTTGATTTAATACAAATTTTAAAATACATATTATGTATGCATATAAATTAATTAAATAAAAACATGATGCTATTTATTATATCAAAATTAATTAAATATTTTACAAGATCTAGATCAAATTACAGTTCATGTACACAATTGCACACTAAACCACTTTTCATATATATATTTATATATTTTTTAAAATAATAATTTATATATATTTATCTTATATACATTTATCTTATACATTAAAATCCAAAATTATACTCTAAATTTAAAACCCTAAACTTTAGACTCTAAACCCTAAACCTTGGACCACAAACACAAAACCCCTAACCCCAAACGTTAAACCCCAAAACCATTCGGTATCCCCTAAACCAACCATAACTCCTAGACCATAAAGCCCAAACTATAAAGTGTACTTTAAAAACTGTTAACCCTAAACCATAATATTCGTAGACATATTTTTTGGAATTCGTGTGGCCAATGTTAGTGTAGTACAAATTAAAACACACATGTATATATGTTTATATTCTTATATTAAATAATATGAGTATATACAAAATAGCTTGAATCTTAGTAAAATCCAAATGTTCTTCAGTTAATTTCTAGCTAGCTAATAGTATCATTTCCTTAAACCCTTAACCTAAACTTACACCCTAAATATATATTATAATCTTAATATATATTAGAAGTTTAATATATATATATAACAAGGGACAAAAGTAATTCAAATAGAATCTTAATGCTTACCAAAACTCTAAAATAAATTAATTTTTTTATCATTAATCATAACCTCTAATCCCTAATAGCATAACCCCTAAAACATATATATGTACCTATTATTTAAAATAATAATTTATATTTATCTTATTTAGATTTATATTATAAAAAAATTCAAGATACACAAGTTAAGTAGTTTACCATATTTACCTCTAAATTCCAAATCCCAAATCTCAAATCCTAAACTCTAGGCCCTAAACACTAAACCATAACCCATAAACTAAATTACTTTTTTGCGGCGTTTTTCCAAAAGCACCGCTAAAACATCGGCCTATAGCGGCGTTTTTACAAAAGCGCCGCTAAAACCTCTACCTATAACGGCGTTTTTCCAAAAGCGCCGCTAAAACATCGGCCTATAGCGGCGTTTTTACAAAAGCGCCGCTAAAACCTCTACCTATAGCGGCGTTTTTACAAAAGCGCCGCTAAAACCTCTACATATAGCAGCGTTTTTCCAGAAGCGCCGCTAAAACCTCGATCTATAGCGGCGTTTTTACAAAGGCGCCGCTAAAACCTCTACCTATAGCAGCGTTTTCCCAGAAGCGCCGTTAAAACCTCGACCTATAGCGGCGTTTTTCCAGAAGCGCCGCTATTCTTCAGTTTTTAGCGGCGTTTTGATCAAAAACGCCGCTATTGCTTTGTTTTTTGCGGTGTTTTATTGAAAACGCCGCGAATGTAAAATATTTGGGGCGTTTTTTGTTCAAACGCCACTAAAAACGCCGCTAAAGCCCTATTTTCCTGTAGTGCACTGGGTTTTCCTGGTAAAGGTTTTTAACGAGGCAACTTGTAATAGGAGATTGTGTATTCTTTTTCCTTCATTAGATTTTTATCCCACAGGGTTTTTTCTAATAAAGGTTTTAATGAGGCACATTCTTATTTAAAAGACATCTAAGGGGGAGTGTTGTAAATTAAATGGATGTCATAACCCCCTTTAAGCATATTAAAGTAATGAGATAAAACTCTTTACTTAATTTATAATCAGGAGATTATTAAATAGAGTAATTAAGAAACTTTAATTCATTAAATGTAATACATTTATTAATTGAATGTAAAGGAGCTTATAAATAGCACCTTGTAAGTAAAATAATGAAATTCTCTCGTATTTTCATCCTCTTTTATTTATTGTTTTATTAATTTTTCTATAATAAATTCGTCCTATTTTAGTTTTTTTAAATATTTTTAAATTTAATTATTTTAATTAAAACAATTGTACAAATTAGTCATGGATTATTGATGTCATACATTAGTTCAATATATTGGCACATGACATTTTTAATGATAGCAATTTGTGATTAATTCACACAATTATTTTAATTAAAATAACTAAATATATTTTAAAAAAAGAAAAATATTTTAATTAATTATAAAAAAGTACCTAAGCTTTAGTAAAAAAAATTGTCACATGTCGGTCACTAATGTGCCATGTCATCAGTCTATTAATGATAAACAGAATTTTTAATAACAATAATTAATTCACACAATTATTTTAATTGAAATAACTAAATTGAAAAAAATATTTTAAAATAATCAAAATAAAACCAACTGTATTTTAGAGTCACCTTCTACCCTTATTTTATTTTATAAAAACTACTCTTCATTTAATATCTGCCCCTTAAGCTTAAATTAAAGCCAATGATATAGGTTTTTGCAATCAATTTAATTTGAGATAAATATTATATAAAAACTTTGATTTTTTGCAATTTTATATATGAAAATTTGATTTGATTCAAATTTTATAAATTATTGACAATATTATCGAATTAGTACTATTTTACATTACCATATGACATACACAAACAATTATATTAATAAATATGAAAATAAATATATGTATTCTTTGTTTTGAACAAAAAAATGTATATATTCAGTTATTTAAATGTGTACAATTGAACCATAATCAAAATTTCATGTATGCTTATAAATCGCAATTCAAATTATATATATATAATTGTACGAAATTATTAAGGGAATTAATGGTTGTGGCTGTTAGCAGTTAGTTTGCTTGTATGTTAGCAGTTCGTTAGTCTGTTACTGATCAGTTGTTGTTATTCGACTATTAACTATGGCTTGTATATATATCGTCGGATATTGATTTGTTAAATGATATATGGAAGAATTACTCATTCGTTAGCCATAATTTTTTTTAGTCACGTTTCTTTTTTTTATGGCTACTGGCGCTGTTTCCGGAAATGACGACAACACTCATCAGTCGTTCAACACTACTGCTCCCGGTGATGGCTCGTCTCCTGATCCTGGCCTTGGTTCTTTGCACACAGTTCATTAGTTTCCTAAACATGGTACGGTGAAACTCGGTGATCGTAATTTTCTTCTGTGGAAACAACAGGTGATGCTCATTCTTGAAGGATATGGTTTGCATAACTTTGTTCTTGGTACTGTTGCTGCTCCTCCACAGTCTGTTGTTGATACTAATGGGGTTCTTGTTCCCAATCCTGCGTTCTTGTTTCACATGCAACATGACAAGTTGTTAGCTTCATGGCTTTTATCCACTATCAGTGATGATATTTTGGTTCATCTCAATGGTGCTCGAACGAGTTTTGAAGTATGGGACAGTGTGTCACATAGGTTTGCTTCGAAATCTACTTTAGTGATCTCTACTCTGCACCATTCTCTTTATTCTCAGAAGAAAGGTTCCTTAACAGTCAAAGAATACTTGGCTAAGGTCCAAAGTCTATGTGACACTCTCATGGCTGCAGGAACTCTCATTTCTGAGTAAGAACAGGTTAGCATCGTTCTTGCTGGTCTTCCAGTGGAGTTTGAGTCCATCCGTATTGTTGCTTCTGCGATGAATATTTCTCTTGATCTTTTTGGTGAAATGTTGTTGGATTGTGAGACTCGACAACAGGATTTGGTGCCCAGTATGTCGTTACAAGCGAATGTTGCTCAGCAGAGTGGTTCCACTATTAGCAGCATTGATCAGTCTGCTAAAGATTTTGGACCTTCTTATAGGGGCCGTGGTCGGTTTTCTCGTGGTAGAGACCGTGGTAGGAAATTTTTCCACAACAAACCTCAGAGTCAGCTCTGTGGCCGGATTGGTCATACGGTTCAGAAGTGTTATTATCGCTTCGATGAATCCTTTGAAGGTGTCTCTGATCAACCTATGCAGGTGCACTATAATCAGTTTCAAGGTCCCTCTACTTTGTCTTGTGATGGTTCGCATTGTTGTTCTCACTCTAGCCCGGTTCAAGGATCAAGTTTGCAAGCAAATGTTTCCTCCAAACAAGGGCTATGTTCCACAAATGGCAAGGTCTGATATCCGAATTCAGGTGTGTCTAATCATGTAACCAATGATCTAGACAACTTGCAGGAGTCAGCACCATATCCAGGTACCAACAGGCTCTTTATGGGAAACGGTGTGCCAGTATCTGTGGCTCACACTGGTTCCAGTCGTTTTACTTCTGGCAATCGAGTTTTTCACTTGAAAAATGTTTTGCATGTTCCTCATATTTGCAAAAACTTATTGTCTATTGCCCAGTTTACTGGTGATAACCAAGTCTACTTTGAATTTTATCCTCACCATTGTTTTGTGAAAGATATCAAGACAAGGATCGTATTGTTGGAAGGCTGCATACATAATGGTTTGTACCAGTTTGATTTGTGCAACTCTAAGCGACTTCAGAATAATGATTTTTCAGTAGCTACTGCTTGTACTGATTCTTTCTATTCCAGCCAAGTCAACCATGATGATTCTTCAGCCATGGCTTATACTGCTCGTTTGAAGTCCTCCAGTGCTAGTAGTTGTGTTTTTGATTTGTGGCACAAGAGACTTGGCCACCCTTGTACTAAGACTGTCATTGCAGTTCTAAATAAGAATAATAGCTTTTAATAATTGTAAGCTGTCATTAGTATGTTCTGCATGTCAACTCAGAAAATCTCACAAACTTCCTTTTTCTCCATCCACTACCAAGTTTTCAGCTCCCTTTGAGCTTATTGTATCAGACCTTTGGGGGCCGACTTCTGTCTCTTCTGAAGGCCAGTCTTATTATGTGTCTTTTGTTGATGCTTACTCACGATATACCTGGATGTATCTCATCAAACACAAGTCTGAAACTCTTGAGAAGTTTCTTCATTTACAGAAGTTAGTTGCTGTTCAATTTGGCTGTCCTATAAAGGTCATCCAGTCTGATTGAGGAGGAGAGTTTTGGTCCTTTCCTAAGGTTCTTGCTCAGGTTGGGATTCATCATCGCCTCTCCTGTCCTCACACTTCAGAACAGAATGGGTTGGTGGAAAGAAAACATAGACATATTGTTGATGTTGGTTTGACTTTGTTGGCTCAAGCTCAGGTTCCTCTTCGTTTTTGGGCGCATGCATTTATCAGTGCCTTCTACCTTATTAATAGGCTTCTCACCTCCGTTCTTGATGGCAAGTCTCCTTATGAAGTCTTACGTAAAGCCCCTCCTCCATACATGCATCTACGAATTTTTGGTTGTCGCTGTTACCCTTATCTCAGGCCGTTTAATACTCATAAGCTACAGTATCGCTCTCGACCTTGCGTGTTTCTTGGCTACAGTCCCATTCACAAAGGGTATAAATGCCTAGATGACACTGGCAAGTTGTTTGTATCTTGCCATGTAGTATTTGATGAGGCTATTTTTCTATTTGCTGCTCCTGGTTCTCCAGATAGTTCTGTGTCTGCTATTGCTTCATCTCAGTTCCAACGTCACGAATATTCAGTTCCAGTAGTACGCTACCCGTCTGATCTTCACTCTTCAGGGTCTGCTACCGTTCAGCCTCGTCCAACTGCTACTATGTTGTCTCCCATTCCAGCTAGCAGTACTCGGCTTTCTCCTTCTCCTGCTGAGGTCTCTCCACAAGCCTCTCAAATGGTGTCCAGTAGTGTTCCAGTTGTTGAGTCGATACTTGCTCATCCTGTCAACACCCACCCCATGCAGACCCGGTCCAAGAGTGGAATTTTCAAACCCCGTGTCTTCTCAACAGAGGTTGGTGTTTCTGAACCACTACAATTGAGGAGGCTTTGTCATCTAAGGAATGGGCTCTGGCCGCTCAACAGGAGTTTGATGCGTTGATTAGAAATCAAACATGGGACTTGGTTCCCTTACCTGCCAACCGGAGAGATGTGGGGTGCAAATGGGTGTTTAAGCTTAAAAGACATGCTGATGGCTCCATAGCCCGATACAAAGGACGTTTGGTGGTCAAAGGGTATCTTCAGGAAGCTGGCATTGACTTCCATGAAACTTTCAGTCCTGTTGTCAAGCCAACAACCATTCGTGTTTTCCTAACGCTTGTTGTAAAGTTTGGTTGGCATCTCCGGCAGCTCGACATCGACAATGCCTTCCTTAATGGTGATTTGTCCGAAAAAATTTACATGGTTCAACCTCCTGGTTTTGAACAAAAACATGATAATCAAACTTTGGTCTGCAAACTCAAGAAGGCTCTATATGGTCTTAAGCAGGTTCCCCGAGCTTGGTTTTCCAAGTTGAGAGACTTCCTACTCATGTCCTAGTTTGTTTTGACAAAATCTGACAGCTTTTTGTTTGTTCGGAAAACTAAGGATATTTGTCTCTATGTCCTTGTTTATGTGGACGACATCATTGTTGCTGGGAATGACAAAGGTAGCATTGATGAGTTTGTCACAATTTTGAATACAACATTTTCCTTGAAAGACTTGGGGCATCTTTCTTATTTCCTTGGAATTGAAGTTCTTCCTACTACTGAAGGGCTATTTTTAAGTCAGCAGAAATATGTGCTTGATCTTCTATGGAGAGCCAAGATGGATCAAGCAACAGGTTCACCTACGCCCATGGTCACCTCCTGTGCTTTGTCTTGCCATGTTGGCAGTGCAGTGGAGAATGCATCGGATTACAGAAGTATTGTGGGTGCATTACAGTACGTGGTCATCACCAGGCCTGATATCGCTTTTGCTGTCAACAAGGTTTGCCAATTCATGCATCAACCTTTAGATCAGCACTTTAAGGCTGTGAAACATATTTTTCGGTACCTTTAAAACACCATGGATTATGGTTTGCATTTTACTCAAGCTGCCAATCTAGATTTAGTAGGTTACTTGGATGCTAATTGGGGAACTGATGTGGATGATAGACGATCTACTATCGGGTTCTGTGTATTTCTCGGAGGGAATCCGGTTGCCTGGGGATCCAAGAAACAAAAAGTAGTCTCCAGGTCCACTGCTGAAGCAAAATATCGTGGTCTTGCTCACACTGTCACTGAAATGGTTTGGCTCGAGTCTCTCCTCTCTGAGCTGCATATCTTTCCTACTCGCAAAGCTGCTGTTTGGTGCAATAACTCTAGAGCTGTTGCTGTTTCTGCTAATCCCGTTCTTCATTCGAAATTCAAACATGTGGAATTAGATCTCTTCTTTGTCAGAGAAAGAGTTGCTGCTGGGCGATTGCAAGTAGGACATGTTCCCGCTCAAGAGCAAATAGCTGATGTATTCACTAAGCCTTTGTCTGCGCCTTTGTTTACAAAGTTCAGGTCATGTCTCAAGCTTATTGTTAAACCTGGTCCGTCATCAGTCATGAGAAAGCTGGAGGCATATTAAGGAATTAATGGTTGTGGCTGTTAGCAGTTAGTTTGTTTGTATAGTTAGCAGTTCGTTAGTCTGTTACTGATCAGTTGTTGTTATTCAACTATTAACTATGGCTTGTATATATATCGTTGGATATTGCTTTGTTAAATGATATATGGAAGAATTACTCATTCTTGTTTCCTAAAGTGTGTTTCTCATTAGAAATAAAAATCATATATCAAATTACAAATTGAATAAAAATTTATATATAAATTTGATATTTATCTCATTTAATTTAAATTAATTGTAATTTTTATATATGTTGGAGTAATTAGATCTATTTATTTATTTCAGAAATTAAGCTAACTTTGAAGTAAGGTTTGACTTTATACGAGTATTGTTGGGTGTTAAGATATTGAGTATTAAATATTTATTTTATTCTGGGCTTTGTTATGAATAGAGATTTAGGATTTAATAATTAAAATTTAATTTTAATTTATTCGATTAAAATTGAAAATCGATGGAATAAATTAATTAAGATTAAATTGATTTATTTAATGGGTTTAAGAATTTGGATAAACTATTAAAATAGTCACTTTTGTTTATCTCATGTTATATTTTAGTCACTTATGTTTGAAATATTACATTTTCATCACTTATGTTAGCGTATTGTAACATTTTAGTCAATTATCGTTAAAGGTGTAACGATAAGCTAACAAGACATGTTAAATCATTATTTTAAATAAAAATTTTAAGTTAAATTATATAATTGGTCCCTATATTTTTTCATTTAGAGCTAAAATTTAACCTAAAATTTTCGTTTAAAATGATGATTTAACGTGCCACATTAGTTTACCGTTATAGTGTTAATGAAAATTAACACTAATATTATAACATTATAACATAAGTGACTAAAACGTAACATTTCAAATATAAATAATCAAAATATAATCTAAAATAAAAAAGTAACTATTTTAATAGTTTAATCAAATAAATTTTACTCGCTCCTCGTTGCGAGAGTGGTGGGGATTGAGAAGAAGAGGAAGGATGGGGAGAGATATTTGGGTTATGGACTAAAATCAAGCGGCATGAAAGGTAGACCACAAATCCTTAGCCATACAGCCCATAATCAGAAACAAACAGAGTAATTAAGAACTGCTATAGGATATCACACGTGTCAGGTTTCGATTCACAGACACAGATTTCGTTGGATGAGATTCAATCAACTGTTAGTCCACTATAAAACAAAATAGCTTAACCCACTGTCCTCTGCTCTGTTTCTTCTGTCTCTACCACTGAAAACAAAGAAAAAATGGCAACGGAGATGGCCCTTGTGAAGCCTATCTCCAAATTCAGTACAAGCAGTCCAATTTTTAGCAACTCCCGATATGGGAAGTTCACCACCGTCAGAATGTCATCTACTTCCCAGTCAACAACAAAGGCCGCCGCGAAGGGTGGCAAGAAAGCTGCCAAAACCGCCATCAAAGAGACCCTTTTGACACCAAGGTTTTACACAACCGACTTTGATGAAATGGAGGCGCTTTTCAACACTGAGATTAACAAGAACCTTAACCAGTCCGAATTTGAGGCACTGCTGCAAGAGTTCAAGACTGATTACAATCAGACTCACTTTGTAAGGAACAAGGAGTTCAAAGAAGCTGCTGATAAGATTGATGGTCCTTTGAGACAAATCTTCGTTGAGTTCTTGGAGAGGTCTTGTACTGCTGAGTTCTCTGGTTTTCTCCTCTACAAAGAACTTGGAAGGAGGCTGAAGGTAATATTCATTTTAGTCTTTCACAACCCTCTTTTTCTCCCCTCATATTCATTTGTTTCCCTAATATTTGATACTACAGAAAACCAATCCAGTTGTGGCTGAGATTTTCTCTCTTATGTCAAGGGATGAAGCCAGGCATGCCGGGTAAGCACAGTCACAGTCATACTTTTCCCTTTATTTATGGCCAATCCATTAACAAAAAACCCAAATAAGTTTACCATTTGATTGACTACAGGTTTCTGAACAAGGGTTTATCCGATTTCAATTTGGCATTAGACCTTGGCTTCTTGACAAAAGCCAGGAAGTACACTTTTTTCAAGCCAAAGTTCATTTTCTATGCCACTTATTTATCTGAGAAAATTGGGTACTGGAGATACATTACAATCTACAGGCATCTCAAAGAAAACCCAGAGTACCAATGTTATCCTATTTTCAAGTATTTTGAGAACTGGTGCCAGGATGAAAACCGTCACGGTGATTTCTTCTCTGCATTGCTCAAGGCACAGCCTCAATTCCTTAATGATTGGAAGGCTAAGCTATGGTCTAGATTTTTCTGCCTCTCGGTAATCCATTTGTTTCCATATCATCTTTGATCGCGTACAGCTCTTTTGTTACTTATATCAATCCTACATAGCCTTCAAATTTAACAAATTTGTCCTGCAGGTGTATGTTACTATGTACCTCAACGACTGTCAGCGCACTGCTTTCTATGAGGGCATTGGACTCGACACCAAAGAATTTGACATGCATGTCATCATTGAGGTTAGATTCTGGTTCCACTGTCATTCTATAAGACCTTGGCATATAACATATGATGAACTCTAGAGTTTTGGTCATCATTTACTTGTTAATAATGAAATTTCTTGCATACAGACAAACCGCACAACAGCCAGGATTTTCCCTGCTGTGCTGGATGTGGAGAATCCAGAGTTCAAGAGAAGGTTGGACAAAATGGTTGAGATCAATGAACAGTTGCTTGCTGTTGGGGAGACCTCTGATATTCCATTGGTGAAGAACTTGAAGAGGATTCCATTAATTGCAGCATTGGCTTCAGAGCTCCTAGCTACGTATCTGATGCCGCCGATCGAATCTGGATCTGTTGATTTTGCTGAATTTGAACCACAACTTGTGTACTAGAATGTTTTTCTTTTTGTAGGATTTCCATTTTTTGATGTGGTATATTTCAGCTTTAGTCATGCTGCCTGTCAAGTTATATGATCTCAAGTTTTAGCAAATGAAACTGAAACAATTTTAATGCCGAATGACACCCTTATATTTGTTTTGTAAATGTCAAAGTTTATGCCATTTTGCATTAGCTTTCTCACTTGCATACTTTTTTTCCTTGGTTAATGTTGGGAATGGTATAGTCTATATAACCCATGAAGTTTCGCATCAAAAGATTTTTTAAATTGTTTATAAATTCCTATACATGATAATCTTATTTTTATATATATAAACATAAATATGAAGTGCTTTTCTAGTGAAATGATTAATCTTAGACTATGCTTGGTTTTATGCAAATGTGTTTATATCTTATCAATTTTTGAAATTGTTGGATCTTACACTTGGTTTTAGAAATCTTCTATATAAGTCGATTGAATCTTAGATCAATTAGCATGGACATTGTTGCTAATACAAGAGGACGATATTGTTGCTAATACAAGAGGACGTGGGTTCGAGTGCGTTGGAGCGTATTATCCTCCTATTTATAAGCTAAAGAGTGGTTATGGATAGTGCTAGACATTCTATCAAAAAGAGTAAATATGATTTGAACTTGTAATGAAATTAAAAGACGTATAATACTTCATTGGACGCTAGAATCACACCAAAAGATTGTCAAAAAGACTTTGGAAAGTCCAATCAAAGTTGGCACTATGGAATCTTACTAGATTTATTTCGAATTTTCAACATAACTTCAATATTAGTTTTTAACCATTTGGATATTCTCCACAGTTCTCAAACTCATGTATTGCACGATTAGTGGGCATCGTTCTAAACACAAGTATAAGTATTTATTTGGCCCTCACGTGCTCTTGCATAAGTTGCAACAAATATGTTAGATTTTGCAAGAGAAGTTTCAACAATTAAAAAAGTCGAGCCGTGCCCTATCAACCCTATCAGTGACATATGCGAGTATCAACTAGCTAACAACAATTGAGGCCTATTCAAATGAGCATCTATGCTCATGGTAATCAACATACAACACTTTGAAATTTTGATGCCCTTGCTTTGACCCAAACGAATTTTCATGAAGAAGTTGTCATGGTCAATATAGATGTATCACATGCTCTTAAGAGATAATCATTTTATTTGTAAATTAATATTTACAACAAATCAATTAATTTGACAAGTTTAAAAATAATCATCACAATGTAAAATGAAAAATAAATGATAATGCAATTTTAATATTTATATAAATTTTTATAACAATGATTTGAATTTAAGTTTTTTTTAGGAAGGTTAACATTTGATCAATAAATCACAGATAGGGGTTCATATTTATATAAATTTTCTCATAAATTTTAGTGGTGAGTGTAACGCGTCATTGACTTTACGAAAGTTTTGTATCTAGTTAAAGATCTCTTAGTATAGTCATATTAGCATTGACTATTTCAAAATTATATCGAGTCGGACAAAGAAAAATTCTTTTAATATCTATTTTTCCCATTCACAATATTCAAAATCAAGACCTTATTTAAAAAATATCAAACTCTTTACCATTCAATCAATTGAACTAATTTATTCATCAAAGTTAAAGCTAACTAGGATGTGACTTTGATTATGTCAATGGGTACCTTATGTCACAAGAGCTTCACGCCATGGCGATATACATGTGCCTTTCATCATATATGAGATTCATCAAGATCATCATTCCTTTTTTAGGATTTGGAGTAGGTTCAACAAAATGTTTTTCCTTTAGTTTGCCTTTCTTTGTGGGGCTTCATATCATTGTTTTGATTACATAAGAAGATCCCCCAATTGCTTTGACTTCGTAAAAAATTAGGTATAAAGGAATTAGAACAAGGAACATTATATGTCATTTAGACATTGAATCTAGTACACTTCCCATGACAAAATCAGTGAACTAATAATTAATTTCAGAAGTTCATGTTTCTTACACAAGTTGGTTGAAAAAGTTGGCTTAATTACATTGGTAGAAGTGTAACAACTCTATATATAACTTTAATAAATGATGAAGTTACTGATCCCAAATTAACCTAATATATTAATCAAAGTGGATAAGCATTCATCTACCAGCTGTCTCAATGAAAGTGATCATACAATTCTGGAAATTTGCACTGGATTTTTTTCTTCTATTCCAACAAAGGAGGGATTGTCATCACAAATTTAAGGGAAGAATAGGAGTAAGCACCCCACACTCTTATCATGTATACAATTCTCCAAACACAAAATATATAAGAGGTGAAAAGTTTTACTAGGATATAAAATTAACAAAAAAAAAAGGATTATTAGCTAATAATTAAGAAAACCCTTCACATGCTTCTAGCCAACATTTCCTGGAATCTCCTATAAGACTCTTGCTTCTCCAACCTGAACTTTTCATGGCAATTAGCTATAAACATTTCTGCTAGCTTATCAATCTCATTGATATCTATCTCAACAGTAGAATTACCATTACCCTTCTTTTCTTCTAGCCATTGAAGGTAACCTGAAAGCTCAGACTCCACAGTGTCCTCATCACATTGCTGATCAGTTGAAACCACTGAATTCCAGGTTGAATGAGTTGCTTCTAGAACTGGAGCTGGAACTGGTGTTACATGAGAAGAGCACCAATTATAGTGTAGCCTGAATGAACCAAAGAAAAGTTTCTTGTGCTTGTACTTCTTTCTTGTGGTCTTTGAGTTGGAAATCAAATATTGAATAGGCTTGCTTTGTTTACAAATTAGAATGAAAGTAGATTTTGCTTTGGAAAATGCTCGAATTAGACGACAAAACTGAGCATAGACAAGGGTGTGAATTAGAGTTTTGATTTTCATGGAGCCTAAGGTTGAAGATGGTGATTTCAATGAAAAGGCTTGAAGGGGGTGCAAGGTTTTTAGGCAAGAAGGACCAACCACCATTTTTATTGTATAAGGGGAATCCAGAACCATGTTCTCAAATGGAGTTTATAAAGGGTGTTGATTAGTAATTTACACTCAACTTTTGAGTTATTTAAAACACTGCCATCGACTTTGCAGATTTAGGAATACTCTTTGCCTACTTTTGCCTTTTTTCTATGGATTTTAGAATTTGATAAGACATTGTTTGGTTCCAGCAACCATATGTGATTGATAAGTAATCCTATATTCTCTTTCTTGAATACCCTTAGCCTGTGTTACAGTCTACTATTAAATTATATTGTGTTTAATTGCTGCTTAACATCAATCAGCTCAGTAATTTCTTTATCAATTTGCTTCATAAGCACATATATCTTGGAATCTTAGGCCATGGCCGGGAAATTTTTGGATTTTGGTAGCAAGCAAATCTCAAGGCTTTTCTTTTTTAATCCCTCACAAGACCCGCTTACATAGTTTGAAATTGTCACTTTTTTTCACTGTTTAAAAAGTGTAACTGGGGCCATTCGGGCATTAACCCAAGACTGGTAAAGTAACTTGGACGAGGTCTATCATCTATCGTAGGTTTTAGCATCTAAAAATCTTTAAAAACAGTGTACAAGAAACTCAACATCGGCTATGTTTAAGGCTTATTATCAGCCAAAATTACCACTCCAAGGAATAACATATTGGGTTATTTGTTTGCACTCAAACCTTGAAAGTATCATACTTACATGCATCTTATCCACTTTACAATTTGAGATTAGTCATGTTCACCAACTTGCGAGCACTTATTTAGCTATATTGGACAGTCTTGCTCTTATTGTTGTAGCTATAGGAAGTAAATTATGTATAATATTGGGGAGTTGTTGTAGACTTTGGGGAAAAACTAGATTGACTATATACAGTTGAAGATGATAGGGGTTTTGACTTTGCTAATAATTGAGAAACAAAATCCAAACTTGTCACTTTCTTCCAAGATCTTGAAAAGGAAAAGAAGAGCAATAGTGAGAGTTTGGTAGACTTAGAGGATGGGTTTGGATGGGCAATTGGGTGCAATATAGTATGTTTAGCTTATTTTTTGTTTTACGCTACAGTATATTATAATATCTAATCTCACCATCACTGTTATTTTTATATTAATTACATGTAAATATACCGCCCATCCAAACTTACTATTATTATGGTAAAAACAGCTTGATTGAGACCCATTATAGCAAATGAAGGTTAAATATAATGATTTTAAAAACAGATGTTACTGGGCTTGAATTCTACCATAAAATAAAAAAGTTAAAAGATTTACTTGGAATGTGATATCGATATTTTAGTGTTGGGTCCAAGTTAAATTAAAATAAAATAAAGTTAATTTATCTAAGTATTAAGATTATCAAACGTGATGAGTTGTAATATATTAATTGTAAGGGTGCATGACTTGATATTAAAATGATATTTAAGATTTGTTAAATATGAGTTTTCGTCTCTTGGAATTAAATAAAATAATATATTAGGACTAAAAATATACTTTTTAATGGTATTATTGATTATATATGAATGAATGAATAAATGGAATGAATTTTTATTTATTTATTTTGGTAAAGTAATATTTATTAATTAATAAAAAAATTATAGGAAAAGTTATTTTCCTCAATCCTTATTTATTTTTTTCTTTTTACTATGATCCGTAAATGCCTTGTAAATGAAAATTATTAGCTGAAGTGAACCATTAATATTTACAAAGAACCTCAAAAGTTAGTATCAACACATACATTAATGTACACATAATAATTAAAGAAAAAAAAGACATTTCAAGCAATGATCACCTTTGAAAAACTACTTTCTACGGTATGAAAAGGATGCACCTAATGCCGTTTGTGCATGCAAAAATGAAG
The DNA here is from genome assembly GCF_007990345.1 of Gossypium hirsutum. Lineage (NCBI taxonomy): Eukaryota > Viridiplantae > Streptophyta > Magnoliopsida > Malvales > Malvaceae > Gossypium > Gossypium hirsutum. Next base: position 113,770,784 of record NC_053424.1, on the reverse strand, counting down.
AATGAGTTTCTATATCTGTTCAAGTATAATAAAAACAAGCTTATTATTGCTTGGAAAAGAAATTGCCTCTCTCAAGCTAATAGACTTACAGTGTTCTAATCTACCAAAACGGTCATTCCTTCCTATTTTATGCCATGTCGATTGCTTCTTATAAATATCTTGACAAAGTTCGATAAAATAAACAGAAATTTCCTTTGAGGAGGGATGAAAGATGCAAGGAAAATCCTTCTTTGACCAACAATGGATGATGATCCATCAGAGGTAGACTATGATGATCTTGAAACCTAGTTAACCAACAATGTGAAAACTAAAGCTTTTGAGCTTGAGCTTATATATGCAACACTCCAAGCCATAGCAACAAGGAATTCGTTATTAAGAAGCTGGTTGTGTTCCTTCGAAAGGTTGTTTCTTCTGCTCAAGCTGAGCTTGGCCAGATGATATTTAATGAAATTATTAAGCACGTAGAGACCAAGAATACAAGGCTGGCATCGCCTTTCTCCTCCCTCACATTCTAGATTCTTATGAAGCAAAGGTCGGAGAGAGTTGACATAGAAGAAGCCTATGCTTCCTAAATTGAAGTATTCTTTCAAGTGGCAGGAAAACATGTTGTAGTAGATTTTGAGGAGATAATTCCAAATGAAGATAGTGAGAGTTTTGGTTGCTAGCTAGGTGATTGCCGGTTCTTTTTAAAGAATTGTTTTTAAAAAAATTGAAGTTCTTTTTTGATGTCGATGAACTTGAAGTTTTTTTTTTTGGAGAATTTTTTTGATAATGATACTAATAATATTTCGATATGTACTTGGTGGTGAAATGTCGCCAATATATTACTTGATGATTCCTCATCTTTTTTGATATACTATTAAAGGTTTTGTCGAAAAATGTCGAAAGAAGAGATTGTTAGTGCTATATATAACTGAGAAAAATTGGTATAACTTGCCATACTTGATTGACATATTTTAATTAAATTGTTTTGGTTCCTTAATTAATATTTTTAATATAATCAAAGTTCCCTTAAATAGAAAATTTTATCTTCAAAGAGTTTTGATATCGAGAACATCTTTATCACCGTGTTGATTATCAGAAAATCTTTTTAAGTGACTATTTTAGTGGAATAAGTGAATTCAACAAGTCTTTTTACCCTTATACATTGACAACTCGGTTAGGTTATTTAAATGGATTGAAGAGTACGTTAATTGTTTAAATAGGAACTTTTTTTATTACTGTATAATTGTATCTAAATAAAATTGAATCAATCAATTTATACTATTTTTGAGAAGAAACGGTTTAGATTTAGTGAGTGAAATGAACTTAAATCTTAACTTGTAATTTTATCTAAAATACGGTATTAATAGCTGATTAGTTAAATTAATTGGATCTAAAGAAAAACTATATTATGGTGTGGTTGTATCAAAGTTAAATATTGAAAAAGTCATTTTTTCTGACAGACAAAAGATCATGTTTTCTTTAATTTCCATTGAAGGTGCTGGGATTTTAACAATTCATCAGTTCAAATCCTGTAATGTCAGGATCCATTGTTGAATGTGAGGAATCTAATCCACAAATAACAAAATGAGATGCCCATTGCCATGAGAAAGGCATCCTTTGGAACATTTCAACTAAGCTGTCACGTCAAACATAATCTTGGGCAAATAATCAAGATTTGTATCTCAAATAACAACAGATTTTCAAGATAAAAACTCCTCACAAAACATGAACAGCTAAACCCATATAAAAAACGATCACAAGTTCGTTAAACCAAGATCTGTCAATGAATTGTAAAGTTATTACAATATAAGATTTTGTATTTTTTTTTCTCTCCTGACATTACCAGGGATGTTTCAAGAGAATCTATGGAACACAGTGAAATAAAGCAAAGGGTTTTGCTTGGTGACAGGTGAGGGGAAAAAAAAAAACCAAACCAACTTTAATATGTTAGATAAAGATAAAATCAATGACATTGGAAGATTACAATGCATCATCTTTTCTTTATTTGATTCCCTCAGAATAACTTGTGGTAACCATAAAATGTCCCTTGTAATTCAACATTTCAACTTTCAACTTTCCACCCCCTGCCCTACCTTGTCTTGGTCCTCTTCTGTTTTCAGTTTTCTGTTCTGTTTGGTTTTGGATCAACACTGCCTTTAAAAGAAGCATGAAAATATGGGTAAAGAAGGTCTATAGTACGGAATTCATTTTTGGTCCATCTACATTTTTGTTAATTTTATGTGTGTCTGTCATCTTCTTTCCACCTCATGTACCTTAAAATCATTGCATTTAACTCGACTTTATTTCATAAGTATAGGTTAACTACAAGGGTTCGGGTTATCTTATAATTAGTTGACTGAATATGCCATATCCCTCACTTAAAAATGCTACTCCACCTAGTAAAATTAACAGATTTTTTCCCATTTTTTACAAAATCTAGGACCAACCTGCACTTCACACTATGGTACAAGGACATATATTAAAAGTAGGGAAAATTTGCTACCAACATGCCAAAATCTAGGCAGAAGCAATAGAACATCAAAGGAAAGAAAAGAAAATTGCAGAAATAGATTGGAAAAGAAAAAAAAAACAATAGAGCTAATCTCCAGCATTGACAGATTTTAAAACTATTCATCCTTTGTTTTCACTTTTGGTTGGTACATTTTAAAATCAGTGGGGGGCTTCAAACAACAGCAAGTCTTTGCCAGTTCCCAAAGATGCACTCAACTTTCAGCTTCTGCAACCTGCAGTGATTGTCATCTCTTCCTCACTTTATCAGTCTTCTGACACTTGCACTTTCACTAGTGCCATGGATTTCTGGTAACTGTTTTTATTTCAAACGAGGTCGATTTCTATGAATAAAAAAACTAGTTATAAATATTAAAATTCTAATAATTTTAATTAAGTTTTGGGCTTGAATGAGAGATTTTAGTGCCCTTTTCTTAGTTTCAATAATGGTACTTTAAACCACAAGTTTTTCATCCGAATTTAAATTTTAGAAACCACATCATTAAGAGAAGTAGTAATGAAATCTGAACATAAACAATAAATAAAAAAAACTTTTTCCTGTACTATGACCCAATGGGGCCCGGAATATCATGCCAATATCTTTTACTTTTCTCTGTTCTTTTCTTTATGCAAAGTTTTATTCTAACCTCTTAAGATTAAAAACATGAAACTTCTTTATGCAAAGTTAATATGATTTCGGAATAACATACATTAAATTAAAGAAAGCTTTATATATATATATAGATATATATATAAATCTTATTTCTACTCGTAATTCCATTCAACTCTTAATAATTTCATATGCTTGATTCTTTAGAATATATAATTACGAAATATTATAGTTTACTCACTTTCGAGTAACATGATTAGATGGCAAACGATGACTATAAGTCTAAAATAGATGTTAGTTAAATCTAAAATTAGTTAAATTGATTTATACATATGATATCAATCTTTGAAATATTTTTTTTCTATTTCCGGAATAAAACATCTTTTGTAACAAATATATGTACATGCAAATGCACATATATATATATACATACATGTTACACATATATAATCCAAGGGGTACAAAAATTCTGGCCCCCCAAAAAGAAAGGGTCCAAAATTATTATATATAATAGATTGCTCCCATGCCATTTTTACAGGTGCAGAAAAGTTAATTATTTCTTTAAACCTTCATCAATATACTTTGAAATTATGTTTGAAATTTAAACAAAAGGGAAATCGATCGGATTCTTGTGGGAAAATACCCAGAAAGATGACACTTCTTTTAATAATTTTTTTAAAGTAACATCTCTTATTAATTTGGAAATGCTTATTCCATTGAGAATAAACACTAACAAAAATCTAACCGGTTACATCAATAATAGGGCTAATGGTACTTACGGGTTGCAAAGTGATAACGATAATCATTCAAAATACAATACGTGAAGTGCAAATGATATTCTCAGATGTAAAATGTAACATACACAATACATATGTCATAATTATGCAGTATTATTATCTATATATTATGACATGTCATTTATACCTAACTAGTTTCACACTTAATTTACAAAGGCTATAATCAATGTTCTTTATTCGTACAAAATTATAATCACATAATAAGCTATTAACATCGCTAAAATGAAGTTAACCATACCTTTAACTCACTATTTAACATGTTTATGATCACTATAAAGCCATGCTTGTTTGCTATCTCTTCAATCAAACAACAATAACACCATTATATAAATTCACTTTACATATATATATAAATTCTATATTCAAGATAGTTCAGAAGTTCTTTAGTTCATCATTTAATAATTCTTTTCGCATCCTTATTCATCAATCACATAATTTTAAAAGCTCTTTTGAACAACTATTAAGCTCTTTAAACAGTACTCTCTTCTTCATGTAGATATCACATCTTATCAATTTATTCCATACTAAAGTTAAGGGTTAATGGTAAGTACTCCAACTTTTTTTTAAAAAAAATCAATTAAATCCCTTTAAATTTTTTGCACCCAATTGAACTTTTGAACTAAAAAAACTGGCCGATAAGCCCTTTGACTAATGTTGACCATTAGAAATAAGTACACAATGAATCTAAATAAATTTTTGTACAAATTCATTTGAATTTGGACACCATTTTATCCAAATACAATCTGAAATTATAAAAAAATAAAAATTATTATAAATTAATTAAAAAATAATATTTTATAAAATTTATAAAAATAGTTTATTTTTTTATATTTTAAATCTGAAAACAAGCATCACCAACTTATACCATAAAATCAAGATTAATAATTTTTTTGTTATATTTTTACCCCTCATTTTTCAATTTGAGCAAGTTATATTAGTCAAATAATTTGATCAAAATGAGAAAATTATTTTTTTTCAAATTTTTTATGGTTTTTAATAAATTATTTCTATAAATTTTATAAAAAAATTAAAATTTTTAACCAATATCTAATATATTTTATAAATTTTAATAATTTTATAAAAAAATTATGTTTCTTTTATAATTATAGAATGAATCTAGACAAATGGGTGTCTTAATCAAATGAACCTTCTGGACAATAGATTTATTGTGTACTTATTTTTAAAATCTTTTTATCTTTTTATTTTTTGTTGATGTGATAATGTCAAGTCAACAATCAATGCTAACATGGCATTTGTTAACAGTTACGTCAACAAATCGATGTTAACATGGCGTATGTTAACAGCCATGTTAACATGGCGTATGTTAACAGCCATGTTAACATTGCCATTAAATATTAGCGGACAACGTTAATCAAAAGGTCTATTTAACTAGTTTAGTTAGTTAAGGGTTCAATTGAAAGAGCATACTTGATTTTTAAAAAAATCCACTACTTATTTTACCATTAAGCCTAAAGTTAACTATTACCTCACATTTTAGCCACATTAATAATCAATAATAAACACACTAGAAATCATGGAGCGCTAACCTTGATTAAGCTTCCAAAATACCAATTCCCACCTTTCAAGCTATCAATCTACCACTTTAGTCTTTCCTTTACTTGCTCCTTCTCCAAGAGTTTCCTTAGCTTCAAAATATACACATATACAACATTAAGACCTTAATCACTATAAGACAACACAATGACAAATTCCAAATTCCAAATTTTCAATTCAAGGTTTATGAATGTATGAATGGCACAACTTCTTACCTTTCTCCTTCCAAGACCCCACCTTGACGACAATCAAGACTCCAAATTAACCTCTCTTGACATGGGTAATAAAGCTACTTAAACTTAGCATCATCCTTTTAATCAAAATAACACTGAAATTCATAAGAATGAAGAGATGGACTTAGTTTGGCTAGGTTCTCCCTTCTTTTCCTCTATTTCCTTAGTCTTAGCCGAATAAAGATGGTGAGAAAATGTCTTAAGGAAGGTTCTAAATATTTCCTTAGTGGTTTCTCATCACATTCCACTAACATAAACCATGTACAAGATTCATTCAAGCTTAAATTTGGTGGAGATTAACGGTCTAGATGGAGTTCCTCCAATAATGGCTTACCCATGGTCTTATTACAACTTTAGTCCTTGGAAAAATCTTAATATTAGTCCTCTTCATTCCACTTTAATGAAAATTCTCTATATCTCACATTCATACCTTATGCTTTAAACTTTTTACAAGTTAGTCTATATCCCGATTCAATATTTCATGTTTAAATTCGATTAACGATATTTATCAGTGTCTAATTTAATCTGACAATATAATATGAATAATGAAATGCATGTTCTTGGGAATTTAATTAATTATATCCTAAAATGGTGAAAATTATAAATGTCAAAAATTTTGAGGCATTACAGTGACAATTATGTTCTTTACCAAGAACAACAAAAGTGAAAGTGCAAGTAAAAACATCAACTTTAAGTACTTATCCTTCGAAATGCTCATTGAAACACATATACAAAATTGATGATTGTTGATCCTCTAAAAAAGACATGCCATCAAACTTGTTCAGGATTACGTGGTTGAAATGAAACTATCCCTACAACTGTCACTAATGTTTTATTTAGTTTTTTTTCTCAATTTGGTTTAAAATTCAAAATTCGTTCTAAAAGGTGAGAATTTAGGTAAAAATATAACCTCAAAAAAATAGAGAAACTAGCATGGCTTAACGGGCTACCCTTTTCTTTCCCTGATATCCTCAACCGGCCCTCCCAATAATCCCTAATATTAACACCTTTAAATCCCTTCTCCACTCCAACACCCACCGGCCACCACCATCGTCGTTAACCACTCCGATCACCACCGATCCACCACACACCCACTGGTTCATCATCGTTCACCAATCACCACTATGGCTTCTTGACTAAGAAACCGAAGGTAACAACCCTTATGGCGATTGATATAGCTTGAAGCCTTAGGTCTCTTTAAGTCCATTCTCAGTCACAAACATTTCCACCATTTTTGAACTTTTTTCTTTCAACTCTCTTAATTTTTTTTTTAAAGCTCTGCCTTTGATTTATAGGAGGAGAATCTAAAAAAAAAAAGGGGGTTCTCTTTTCCCTCCTAAAAATTGAACTAAAAAGATGAAATCTTGTGTTAGTTGCAATTGTTTAATGTTTATGCTTGAGATATATATACCCACAGAGATAGAAACTATTCACCTTGATTTTTGCCCATAAATATGGATTCACCAGCCATGGATTTCGTCTCTAAGCTTCCCCTTTAGTGCCTACTGATACTCTCTCCACTATAGTTGCGATTTCTAAGTGGGAGTTTCAGATGTATTATCTTATCTTCAGATCTAATTTGTTTATGGGTTGTTCTGATTTGAATTTTATTATGCTCTAAAACAATTAAGTTCTTTTAATGTATCTTTCTGTTGTTATGATTTTCGGGATTGATTACCTTTTGTGGGTATCTCTTGGATTTTTTCATCTTTCCCTATGAAATTCTAGAAAAATTGTTTTATTTTTGTTTGGGATTAACTCCTTTCTAGAGTGTATTGTTTGTTGCATCCTTCAACAATTCTATGAAGCCATATTATGGCTTTTGTTATTTAAGAATTCTAATTCTTGAATATTATTGGTTTTTCTTGAATCAAAATCTAAGTTAATTTTTCGGGCTGAGTAAAAATTTTGATAGGACTTATCATGATACCTCTGTTTTAACTATATACATTTACTATCATGACTAGTTTAAATATATTCTGCTACTTAAATATATGATGTATAAAAATATTAATAAAGATAGTGATAAATACTAAAATTATATATTAATTATAGTTTAATATGTAATTATATATATAAATAATTATATTTATCCAATATAAAAATAAATTAATGGATTTATTTCTTTAAATGTATATGATTAAATCAAAATTAAATTATTAAGTATACATTTGAACCACAATTAAAGTTTCACGTACATAATTATACTAAATTAAAATTTATATATACAATTATATATTATACCAAAGTTAATGTATAATTTTAATATTTATCTCTTTTTAATATTTATCTCTTAAAGATATTGTTATAAAGTTCAGACAAAGTGAAAGAATGTTAGAATATTTATTTATTAAATAAAAAATTTTAACATATACAAGTGATGCTTAATTTTATAATACAAATTAAATAGTTTTATATATTTATAGTAATTACCATTAAGTAAAAGTTTTGACTTGGGTAAGTATCATATTTTACTGAGATTAAATACAATGAGAGGGAGAGTTTGATGGTAGTTACTAGACTTGATCATAGGTTGGCTCACCTGTTCAAAAAGTGAGAGAGTGGGTAAAAATAGAGGTTCAAAAAATGAGTTTAGACAAAAATCATATTTTTTAAATGGACCGAGTCTTGGGAATTTTTTTTATCCGAGCTTGGTCCAAATTACATGCCTATACTATTTTTAAAAATTTTTTAATTTGTTGGGAAACATTAATTTTAATTTTTCAATGTATTTGATGAATTATAATTTTTAAATTTATTTTTATATAAAAAATTTATTAAGGTCGGGTCAGATCAGGCTCAAGTTTAACATTTTTAATATGGGTCGGGTTTCAAGAAAATTTTAGGCCAAATTTTCGACTAAAACCTAAAAAGCGGATTTAAAATTATGTATCAACCCGACCCATAATCAGGTCTAGTAACTACCCTACCTTATGTCTTTTACTTTCTCAAAATTCTTTTTACCTATATTAGCGGAGAGTTTTTCATAAGCCTTATTAGATACAATCCATCAATCAATTTCATCTATATGGTAGTTATGATTTATGGGTAGCTCTTTGAGTATATAGGTTGAACATCAATTAAGTGCTATGGATAGAGGTTAAATTATTATTTTATTTATTTCTGATTTTGAGATTTTCATTGTTTAAAATAATTATTTTATTTTGGAATCTAGGATGTAAATTCCAGTTGTTAGACCCTTTTTCTTCCAAGCAACAGGTTGGCTCATATTTCTCACATTTTTAGATGGAATGTGAAGTTTACGAAACAAAATAAATTAAAATCTCCGTTAAAACATTCTTTGCTGGAGGTATAGGTAAGGTAGTCCAACATTGCCACCAAATTGGCATCCAAGCAGTCCTATCACTTGTATTTCCCTTCGTCCTTTTAATTATATAATTAAACCCCGCTTTGATTTCTCCTTCTCCTTTTCTTTTTTCCTTTAATTATGAACCACTGCCACTAGGATTATCAACAGGAAAAACTCATTACAATAGAAAAGTATTATCATGAGAATTGTTCTCCCATGAAGCATGGAAATCATGCTATATATGGATAAATTGCCATCTAAATGTAGTCTCCCAAAAATAAAACATTTTTCATATCATTTTCTTGTTGGAATTTGTGGCTTTCATGATTATTTATTTAAATATATTGACCAAAGTTATGTATTTTTTATGTTGAAAGTAAAATTAAAATACATATATTAAAATTTTGCAGGTCTATTAATCGAATTATGTATCCTTAATGATTAACGTATAGTTAACGTTAATCTTCCTAATTTAATTGTATCACATTAAAATGATTCATATAATTGTACATTTATATATAAGAGGAGGAAGAATAAGGCATGTGTATTGACACCATAATGAGTTGTTTCTTATAAAAGTACTATATATAGAGCCTTTGATCCGTTTCTCTACTCAGCCAAATTTGAGAGTTTTCCCAATACTTAAAATCAAACATCAAAGTGAATAAGGAGATAAGAGATCATGCGTGAATCATAATATAAATCAAGTTTCTGTTGAAACAAATAGTTAGTTTGTTAGTTCCAATTAGTTAGAGTTAGTTAGCAGATGACAATTTTTTCTTTTTCTTGGATGATAGTTTGATAAACTGTATATATTTTTGTAAATCATTTTGTAAGATATATGAATCAAAAATCAAATGAATTTTTTAGGTTTCTCAATTTTTAACATGGTATCAGAGCAAGTTTTTTCCTTCAGATTTCCTAATCAGATTCCCTCAATTGTGTTTTTTTTCATTGAGTTCAATTAAGGTTTCAGGCGTGAAGCATGGAAGGCATCGTTGATTTCAATCATCCATTGTTTCTGCACCCCTTAGATACGCCAAGAGTGCATCTGGTCTCTCATTAGCTTGTGCATTTGAAAAACTATATATATGGAGCAAATCGATGCGGATTGCCCTTCTTGTAAAAAAACAAGCTGGGATTCATTGATGAAACTATCACAAAGACGATTATGAGCTGGCATTGCATCCACAATGGAAGAGATGCAATGCAATCGTGTTATCCTAGATACTCAACACCGTGAATCAAGAACTTTCGGTTGGGATTGTGTTTGCTTCCAGTGTGGCGTTAGCGTGGCAAGATTTGAAGGAACGCTTTGACAAAGTTAATGGGTCAAGGATTTTCTTCCTTCTCGATCGATTGCAACTCTTAACCAAGGTAAGTCTACTGTTTCTATTTACTTCACACGTCTCAAAATTTTATGGGATGAGTATAGTGTTTTGGTCCCGTTTGCATCATGCGGTTGTGAGGTTTCTCAATTGAATCATGCACATCTGGTTCAGTAGAGTCAGATTTTGCTTATGCAACCACTTCCTTCAGTAAATCAAGCATATTCGATGATAGTACAAGAGGAAGCACACGTGTTCACTTGTCTGGAGTTCCTATTGTGGAGACGACTACAATGTTTTCAAATGCCTTTAGAAGTTTAGATCACTACCGATATAATGGGGTTTGTGACTACTACAAAATTAAGGGCCATCGTCATGATAATTACTACAAACTGATTAGTTTCCCCTCAGATTTTAAGTTCACAAAGAAGAAAATTCCACAAGCAGTTATGGCCATCAATTCAGAGGTAACTGATCAGTCAACTTCTGACCTTGGTTCATCGGTTACTTCTATTGCCTTGTCTTTACCAAATTATGAGTCTCATCAACAAGGCTCCTTTGAAGGGTTCCATTGTGAATCTTGCAAGTACGATTTCTAGATGTTTACCTGCTACTAATGGATCTCTTTGTTGGATTTTGGATACAAGGGCTATAGGTCATATCTTATCTGATTTTGAGAGTTTGTTATTTCTTGTTTCATGTGCTACACCTTGTTATGTTCATCTACAAAATGGTAAAACATATACTATTACCTATATAGGTTCTTATAGGTTGACCCATGATCACCTCATTACGAATTTCTTACTTGTTCTGAATTTTTCTCACAATCTGCTTTCAGTGTCTAAACTTTCCAAAGAACTTAATTGTTCCATCGTGTTTTATCTTGACTTTTGTCTCTTACAGGATCTCTCAAATGACATGATTAAGAGGATTGGTAGAGAGTCTAGAGGGCTGTATCTTTTTGAGTCAGTTAAAGGAGTTTCTAATTTGTTATCTTCAGTTCAATGTAGTGTTTTTCCTTTTTCTAATGTTGTTTCTCATGATGATTCAATATCTGCTGATTAGCAATCTACTGTTTTGCACAAAAATACTCATGTATGGCATGCTTGTTTAGGACATGCTTCTATTACTATAATGCAAAAGTTACCTGTTTTTAATTCTTACAAATTTGATTCTGATACTATGCATAATTGTAGTATATGTCCTTTAGCCAAACAGAATAGATTACTTTTTCCTCTTATTCATTCAAGGTCTGACATACCTTTTGAATTCATTCATGTTGATCTTTGGGGTCTCTATCGTGTTTCAACACATAGTGGACTAGGATCTTTCTTATTATTGTAGATGATTGTACACGCATGACTTGGATTTATCTCTTGAGGGTTAAGAGTGACACAATTTTGTTTCTTAGACATTTCTTCTCCTTTGTTAAAACCCAGTTTTCTGTCTTAGATAAGAATATCCATAATGATAATGGAACTGGATTTTTCAATATGGAATGTTCAACTCTTTTTTCCTCTCTTGGTATAGTGCATCAAAGTTCATGTGTTCATATACCTCAACAAAATGTGGTGGCTGAACGTAAACATAGATACATTCTAGAAATAGCCCGAGCCATTCATTTTCAATCCAAAGTACCTCTTAAATTTTGGGGTAAGTATGTCACCACTGCTTGTTACCTCATCAATAGAGTGCCAAGGGAAGACTCTTTATGAGTGTCTCTATAAAAAAACCTCATAGTCTAGCTCATCTTATGATTTTTTTGATGTCTTTGTTATGCTACACAGTCTAATTATCATGATAAGCTTTCCTCAAAAGTAGTTCCTTATGTGCTTATGGGATACTCTACTAATAGAAAGGTTATATCTTGTTCAATCTTGAAACATATAAATTTTTTGTTAACATGGATGTGATCTTTCATGAGCATTCTTTTCCTTTTCACCTTTCCTTAGTTAAATCTTCTCATTCTTTTCCTTCTTCAGTTCCCTTCTCTAATTCAGAATTTCATGTTTTAAATCCATCACAGCCTACTATTTCTACCCCACACTCACCACAGATGTTTTCACTACAACCTATTATTTCAAGCTCTACACCCTCAATTGTAACAGCCCGATTTAGGGCCTAGTCGAAATAGTGGTCTCGGGACCACAAATTTGAAGTTAAAAAAATTATTTTATTATTTTTATGAGGCTATAGTATGATTTTATTAGTGCATCAAAAATTTGGTGAGCTAATTTTAATGTTTTCTATCTCAATTTCGAAAAAGGACTAAATCGCATAAAAGGTAAAAGTTACATTTTAGTACCCAAATGAGTTAAATAGCTAAAGAACTTAGATTGAGGGATTTTAAAGGGCAATTACACCCTTTTTATTAGTGTTGGCCGGCCATGTGATGGGTTTTAAGCAAATAGTCAAAGTATTAGGTGGATGATGTCATGATTTGGTGAAAAATAATGCCTAAAAGCCTAGCTATCATTTCTTTCTTCTCCATCTCTTTTCTCCACCGAAAATATCAGCAACAATGGAGTTTTGAAGGCTGAAAATTGGGATTTTTACTAAAATAATATGAAAAAAAAAACCAAAATGGGATGTCTTTAACATTATATACGAAAATGGGTCATTGCAAGTGATGGAGGGTGGTGCATAGGCGGCACCACCCTCAAATCTAAATATAACTGACAGTTTTGCAGGTAAAAAAAAAGAATAGGATGAAAAAAAAATAATAAAATAGGGGTGAAGGGTACCCCACAGGCGGCACCGGTGGTGCCTTTCTCACAGCCTTGACCCCCTCTAGTATATATTCACCCTCCCCCTCCATTCGACTACCAGATTGGAAAAAAAAATTTACAGAAGAAGAAGATAGAAAGAAAGAAAGGAGAAGAAGAAAAAAAAAGAAAAGGTAATTTATTTGTTGTTATTTTTTAAATAAAATAGATTATGATAAGAAAAAATTTATTTTGTTAGTATTATATAGTTTGTTTAGTGTTACTTTTATGTTTTGTTTTAAAATTTATTTTGTTTATTGTGAAATGTTAGTAAGTTTTGTGTTTAGCATTAATTATGTGTTTATTATGAATTTTATGTTTTAAATTTTTTAAATATATTTGAAAGTTTTTATGTTAGTAAAACTATTAAAAAGTAATTGTTAATTAGTGATAACAACTAAAAATATTTTTGTTATACATATTGTTAGAAATGGCAACATATTTGGTATTGCCTGATGAGATAATAAGTTTAGCACGAACTTTGGAAGGCATCAGTACCACGAACCTATTGGAATCTAGTTATAAACTTCGTGAAGTTTATAATATTTTGTGGAGCAAGGAAAATAGCGAGACAAAGTATAGGTTCACGAAAGTTAATTGGGAAGCAAAATGTGTTTGACAAACCATGGATGGATAAATTAGTTGTTAGGAAATTACCAAGAGAACTTTATATTCAATAACAATTATAAAGATTGAAGAGGCAGAAGATCCCGAGGAATTTCCAAATTGGATTGTAGAAGATGAATATGAGGAGAATCAAGAATTTCTAAATTGGATTGTAGAGAATTTCCCAGATGAAGATATGGGATCGGAGATGGAAGAAAATGTAGAACTCAATATAAGTGGTTAAATGTAAAAATAAATGTTGTTCATGTACAAAATTAGAACTGAAAAAGTATGGGCTTATGAATGAAAAAAATTGCATATTGATTAATTAATTTTGTATTTAAGTAATTTATTTATTGTTCGAAATTATTTTGAGAAATTTTGTTTATTTTTTTAACAGATTGAGTATTGAAGATGGATAATTAGTTTTTCGTATGCGTTTATTTCGATGGAATCATCTTAACAACAACCGTTGGATGCATATTTGAATGTCGGCAACAAATAGCAATGAGATTTAATATAAATGTCTCATTGGATGATATGAAGGGAAGAATTAACGCAAAAATTGTTAGACGTTGTGGGAGAAGGATCTCAAACCTTTTCTACAAGTTTCCAGTTTCGACAGATCTTATCAAATTCACCGAAATGGAACTTGTAGACGACGAAGACGTGGAGACAATGATAGCTCTTTACTGTGAGAATGGGAGTGACAAAAATTTACCGATTCACTTATTTGCTGAGTTAGCCGATATGGAGCAGAATGAAGATCTCACTGCATATGGTGAAGAACATGCAACAGAAGAACCGTGCGTGGTGGCTCCAATATCGTACGTTGATAGTGAATCGACTATACGTGGGATCGATATTGATCTTAATGTTACACCCAATATTGACGTGGTTGGTGATGATGGATACGATAATAGTGATCATTGTGAGGAAGAGGTCGATAGTAATAGTGATCCCGATGTGGACGATGTCGCCGATGATATTGACGATGAAGATGTGAATGAGGATGGAAACATTAACGCGTCTTCAGTGGGGAACCAGATGCGACGTATTGTGATACATAATAACCCTGGGCCACACATGTCGCTCATAGACCCCGACGCAGCGCATGAAGCTGAGTTCCCAGAGTACCCTGAAATACTTCTTGCTCACCGATTGGCCGTAAATTCTGATCATGAGGAGTTATTGGTAGGCCAGAGATTCGAAAGCAAAGAAGAGTGTGTATTTGCTATTAAGCGGTATAGCATGAATATATCAGTGGATTACAAAGTTGCAGTGTCTAAACCGACATTATATATTGGAAAGTGTTAGAAGTCGGTGGAAGGCTGTAATTGGCGTGTACGAGCTGCATTTATTCAAAAATCGCAGATGTGGGAGATACGCAAATTTGTTGGGCCTCACACGTGCACATCAATACGTATGACTGAAGACCATGGAAAACTTGATTCCAAAACTATCTGTACGTTTATCATGCCAATGGTGAAGGACATGCCGTCCATTAAAGTTTCAGTACTGATTGCCGAAATGCAGGCACGGTTTCAGTATCGAGTATCATATCGAAAGGCGTGGATAGCTAAACAAATGGCAATTGAGCAATTGTATGGGGATTTCGATGCATCGTATAACGAGTTACAGGGATGGATAGCTGCTATGCGGGAGTACGTACCCGAGACTATCATTGAGTTACAGACACGACCTTATTACGGCCCGGATGACCAATTACAGCCAGAAAAAAGAATTTTTCATCGGATATTCTGGACGTTTGATCCATGTGTGCGCGCATTTCCCAACTGCAAGCCGTTTGTGCAAGTAGATGGGACGTGGCTATATGGAAAATATACACAGATCTTACTTCTTGCGGTTGCTCAAGACGGCAACAGAAACGTGCTCCCGATAACATTTGCCATCGTAGATAAGGAGAACATAGAATCGTGAGAATTCTTCCTTACCAACTTGCGGAGGTATGTTATTAGCAACGATAATATTTGCATCATCTCCGACAGAGGGAAAGGATTAATTGTCGCCATTAGGCGTTCCGGTGTAGCATGGAGATCTGTTTACTGTATCCGGCACATCGCGGCTAACTTTTATCGAGACTATAAGAATGCAGACTGGAAGAGACAAGTTGTGAAAATGGGTAAATAATTACCTTATCTTTTCAACATATGTTTTAATGATTTAGGCCAATACTGTAACTTATCTTTCCTTAATACATATACAGCGCACGAGCTGGAGCCACATATTTTTCGCCAAAGAATGGCTTGACTTGAAAATGACATGGAGGGTCAAACAAATACATCTTTCCAACAATGGTTGGGTACTATGGAGTCATGGCAATGGGCTCAAAATTTTGATGAGGGCTTTCGTTATGGTCAAATGACCACAAACTTAGTGGAGGGGGTCAACACTGTGTTGTTGAAAACACGACATCTTCCAATTTCATCTGTCTTTTCGGTTACATTTTACAGATTGGCAACCTTGATGCCAAGAATGGGTCAGCAACAAGTCAACCAGATAGAGGCGGGATACGTGTTTGTCGAAGATGTCAGGGATGCAATGGTTGTAAACCGTCGGATGGCGAGGTCGATGAATGTAGAAATATATTCACGACGCCATGAAACATTTCGTGTTACAGAGACCATCGGTCGTCGACCCGGTATACCACCTAGGTCCTATAGAGTTGATCTCCGTAATAGACGGTGTGATTGCAGGAGGTTCCAAACACTTCATTATCCAGAGGGCTACGTAGGAATCCGAGAGGTCATCCGCAATCATCCATAATTCGTAATGAGATGGACATTAGGGAGAAATCCGATGGTAAGCGTTGTGGATTATGCAGGTTAGCTGGACATAATCGGAGTAAATGCCCGCAGCGAAACTATCATATTGGACAATTGTCACGATCGGGTAGGAATTGAGCCTATGTTGTAATGTATTTAATTTATATAAAAAAAATTATATTGCAAAGTTTGTTCCAATTAGATTAATGTTGTAATGTAATTAATTTATATTACAATGCTAAGTTTGTTAAGTTTTAGTGTTTTAATATTCAAAATGTCTGAATTAATCCAATTTACGTTATGGTCAAATTTTGTTACAATTTTCAAAGTTCCAATTAATCTAATTAAATATATAGAAAGAAATACAAACTTTTTTAATATCAAAACCCAATAAACCCCTAAAGTTGATGGTTAGATGGTGTGGTCCTAGGGGTATACCTATTCGGAGGTCGACGTTCACGTTGTGGGTGATCACGAAAACCAACATCCTCTTCAGTCGCAGGTGAGGGTGTCTGATACATGGAAGAAAAATCATATGGCTCGAATGGCATCGATGAACTTGAGCTGGGAGGAGTGCCATGCTGCAGCGGATACATCCCAAGAGGAGTGGAGTACTGCGGTGGATATGGGCCGAGGCTAGTGCTGTACTGAGGGGGATACAGGCCGAGAGAAGTGCTGTGCTGCGATGGAGACGACCCAAAGATATCAAACCCGTAATGGTATCCACCCCCTGACGAGCCCGGGAAATAGTCGTTGTCTGGAAAATCTGGATGATAAGAAGTATCAGCAGAATGTGAATGCAATTGCTCAGACTCGGCCTCAGGCTGTGCCTCGGGCTCCACCTCTCGCTCGGGCTCTATATCAGCCACTGGCTCGTATGCCCCATGTCGCTGCACGTGCGGGGGGACTACAGTCGATTGGGCACCAAGTAAATATGGCTTTCCCATACTAAAGTACCATTGCATGTACTCTGGCGATGGTTGCAAATCAGAAGACATATCCATCCGAGGTCTTCGACCCATCCGATTATCCCACACCGCAATATATCTCCGGTGTACAACCCCCAATGTATTCCATGTTTCCCTCTCTTATTGATGCCGTGAACCTTCCCCACCTCCTTTGGCGGATCCGGGATATACTGGATGCAACCAAACTGCTGTAGTACTCGATCCCCATGGTACCACTCGACTACATTGAAATTGATAATTGGTGCGTTAGTGCACCACAATTGAGAATGAACGTAGGCAGAAGATGGTATAACGGCCACAATTTCTGGTCTACGATATGGCATCCAAATAAACTGCATGATTAATACCATGGTTAAAATTTCACACGGTTTGAGTAAGATATATAAAGTAATTACATGTCGCAAATATTGGAATAACTTACCCCTTCTCCGGCATGTTGTTCAATCAACAAACGATATATCGGGACAGTATACGACCTCCCGATACCCGGATAAATACTGCATCTACGAAAACAAATTCCAAATAAATATAGTATTGTTAGAATAGTATCATTATAAAGAAACTATCAATTAATAACAAGTTAAATTTTATCACCTGTTAACTAGTGGATATACGTATGGCTGGTGACTAACCGATGCCAAGAATGGCATCCGATAAAGAGCCCATGACTGCAACAATATAAGGCATCCGCCTATGTCTGTGGCATGAGGCTTTGTCGTCCGACAAAGCTCACGATACAACATAGCCAGAACTGCGGAGCCCCAGCTATACGAGCGAACATTATGCAAATCAGTTAATAGAGGTAAATACATGATATGAACCATATTGTTGTTCGCATCGGGCATCAATACACCCCCTATAATATGCATAATGTACGCTCGAGCTGTGCACATCAACTCTTCTTCAGTGGCATTATCTGGTAAATGCTGAAAATTTGCTTTCAACCATGTAAATTTCAAACCCGATAAATTGGACTCATCATCACCGGGCGAGGCTCCTAGGAGGCTATAACAAAGTGCAACCGGCTCAGCTATCGCACTTACGCCCGTTACCGGACTCCCGTCGATTGGGAGCCCAAGTTGCAGTGCAACATCCTCCAGAGTGACAGTGCACTCCCCACACGGCAAATGAAAAGTGTGGGTCTCCGGGCGCCAACGCTCAACCAATGCGGATATTAAATCGTACCGCAAATCAAACATCCGGATTAATGCTGCTGACTCGAATCCAGCTAGCACTAAGTACGGTATCAGTCGTGCATCCGGGGAATATTCTAAACCATTCACCCGGCCCCTTAATACGCGGTACGATTCCTGACAATGTTAAATTGCAGAAAAAAGTTATAATAACATAATTTATTTTCGTAAATTACATAAATCTTTTTTAATGGAATCTGTGAGTAACAAATAACAATATATTACCGTTTTATTAACTGTGTCAGCTATGTGAGGATCTTCCTTAATCAATGAAGCCGTTGCCATACCTGCAATTTCAAATAAATTTCTGTTATTAATTTCAATGTTTGATGGATTTTAAATATTTGTCAAAATAACTAAATTTTATATATTACTTTTAATTACAAAAAATACCAAACCGTTTTTCTGACAACATATTTTTTGTCATACTACATTAAAAAAATAAATATACCCAATTCAAATACAAATATTTTTATTATTATTTTAAAATGATAATAAGTAAAATATTTTGGTTTAAATTATGATATATATAATATACCCGGCATGTAGTTCAATATATTTTGGTATTTATTTTATTTTCAGATTTTAAATTTTTAAAATATATTATTTTCGTATTTTATTTTTATATTATTTTAGCGCATAATGTTTCAAATGTATTATTTTAGTTTTTTTATATTAATTTAATAAAAAACAGAAAAACTCTTATTTTGGCCGTTTATTTTTATTTTATTTTTGGATTTTATTTTTGAAAATATACTATTTTCGTATTTTATTTTTTATATTATTTTAGTACATAATGTTCCAATTGTATTATTTTAGTTTTTTTTATTAATTTAATAAAAAACTCTGATTTTGGCC
The DNA here is from genome assembly GCF_007990345.1 of Gossypium hirsutum. NCBI lineage: Eukaryota > Viridiplantae > Streptophyta > Magnoliopsida > Malvales > Malvaceae > Gossypium > Gossypium hirsutum. The sequence continues at coordinate 113,751,283 of NC_053424.1, read as the reverse complement.
GTTTATTTTTTATTTTATTTTTGGATTTTATTTTTTAAAATATACTATTTTCGTATTTTATTTTTTATATTATTTTAGTACATAATGTTCCAAATGTATTATTTTAGTTTTTTATATTAATTTAATAAAAAATTCTAATTTTGGCCGTTTATTTTTTATTTTATTTTCAGATTTTATTTTTTAAAATATACTATTTTCGTATTTTATTTTTTTATATTATTTTAGTACATAATGTTTCAAATGTATTATTTTTTTATATTAATTTAGAACAAAAACTCTGATTTTGGCCGTTTTTATTTTTTATTTTCAGATTTTATTTTTATATTATTTTAGTACATAATGTTTCATGTATTATTTTAGTTTTTTATATTAATTTAGTAAAAATTTGTGATTTTGGCCGTTTTATTTATTTTGTTTTCGGATTTTATTTTTTAAAATATACTATTTTCGTATTTTATTCTTTTATATTATTTTAGTACATAATGTTTCAAATGTATTATTTTAGTTTTTTATATTAATTTAGAAAAAAAACTCTGATTTTGGCCTTTTTTATTTTTATTTTCGGATTTTATTTTTTAAAATTTATTTTTTTATATTTTATTTTTTATATTATTTTAGTACATAATGTTTCATGTATTATTTTAGTTTTTTTATATTAATTTAGAAAAAAACCCTGATTTTGGCCCTTTTTATTTTTATTTTTGGATTTTATTTTTTAAGATATATTATTTTCGTATTTTTTTATATTATTTTAGTACATAATGTTCCATGTATTATTTTTGTTTTTATATTAATTTAGTAAAAATCTGTGATTTTGGCTTTTTTTTATTTTGTTTTCGGATTTTTTTAAAAATATACTATTTTCGTATTTTATTTTTTATATTATTTTAGTACATAATGTTTCAAATGTATTATTTTGGTTTTTTTATATTAATTTAGTAAAAATTTCTAATTTTAGCCGTTTGTTTTTTATTTGATTTTCGGATTTTATTTTTCAAAATATACTATTTTCGTATTTTATTTTTTTATTATTTTAGTACATAATATTTCATATATATTATTTTAGTATATTTATATTAATTTAGTAAAAAACCTCTGATTTTGGCCTTTTTTATTTTATTTTCGGATTTTTTAAAATATATATTTTTAAATATACTATTAAGCTATTTTTTATACTATTTTTGTAAAAAAACTCATCACATAAAAAATAAAAAATCAAAATATAACATGCCAAAATAAATTAATAAAAAATATATTTAATTAACCTAAAACACACTTACCAAATAAATTAAATAAAATAATAATAAAATATTTTTTGTACATAACATAGATAAGATTTTTTACTTCAATAAAAATTAAAAATAAATTATGAATATATATAAAAAAATAAAATAAATACAAACATACCTTAATATCTCTTTTTATCCAAAATATACCTTGCAAAAAATTATATTTAGAAATTAAATAAAAATCAATCAACAATAATAACATTAACAATTAATATAAATCATTTATTCCCTTAAATTAACAATTAATAATTATTTCCTTAAAAAATATTACCTTTTTTTTTCCTTCTCTTTCTCTTATTCTTCTTCTCCTTCTCTTTTTCTTTTTCTTTTTCTTTTTCTTTTTTCTTCCCTCACCAATGCCGCCTCCTCCTCCTCCTCCTTCTTCTTCTTCTTCTCTTCTCTTCTCTTTCTCTTCTCCTTCCCCCTTTCTTCTTCTTCACTCACGCACACAAAGAAATTGGGGACCATTTTAAGGTCCCCAACACATAAAAAAACAAAAGCAATGGCAGTGAGGAGTCCCGTCCGTGGCAGTGCGGAGTCCCGTCGATGCAGAGGAGAAACCGGTGCCGCCTGTGGGGTACCCTCCACCCCTATTTTATTATTATTTTTCATCCTATTCTTTTTTTTTACCTGCAAAACTGTCAGTTATGTTTGGATTTGAGGGTGGTGCCGCCTATGCACCACCCTCAATCAGTTGCAATGACCCATTTTCGTGTATAATGTTAAGGACATCTCATTTTAGTTTTTTTTTTCATATTATTTTAGTAAAAATCCCCTGAAAATTTTCAGCAACTAAAAGCCCTCACAAGTAAGTGATTCCCACACCCTTTGTTGATGATTTTTGCATTTTTGAGACCCTTGAAGCATGAGTTTTCAAATGAGGGTGATATCTTGCAAAATGGTCAAGAGTTTAGAGTGTTGCCATGAAATGATTTGTGAGTTTTATTGAGTTTTTATGGAGGAATATGAGTCCTAGTTGTGTTATAAACAACTCTTGTAAAAGGTGTTAGCATGAAAACACCTAAAGGGGCTATTTTGCATAAGTTGTAAAATAGTTAATAAGTATGTGAAATACTGATAATTTGAAGTTTCTATAATAGCAAAAATAGTTCGGTTAGGCCTAAGATACAACGAAATTCGATGAAAATCGATTTTCAGGCATAGGGGTAAAATGGTCATTTTGCCAAAATCTAGGGGCAAAATGGTCATTTTACCAAAGATGTAAATTTATGATTGCTTAATCCTAATTAATGAATAAATGAGTGCATTTGTCATTATATATCAAGAATTACCAAATCCAAACCTAGATCGGGGGAAGGCCAAGCAAACCGACTAAACCGAATAACTAAGTACTTTTTGTAAACCGAGGTAAGTTGTATGTAAATGATACAACTACACTATTAATACTTGTATTCATATCGCCATTGAATTTATATTATATGAGTTTTCAAGTTATGAATTGAGAATGTCTAGTAATATTTGAGATAATAGAAATATCTCGTTGAAACATTAGGATACGAACTGGATATTCGTGCCAAGGCATTGGGTGATTTGTACGCCAGTGTAAGACATGTCTAAGACATGCTTCGGCCACATTATGAGAGCCAGCGTAAGACCATGTTTGGGACATGGCATCGGCACAGAGATGAGTGCCAGAGTAAGACATGTTTGGGACATGCATCGGCCTCGACAGAGATAGCCAGTGTAAGACGTGTCTGGGACACGCATCGGCTAAAAGTTATGCTAGTGTAAGACATGTCTGGGACATGCACCAGTACGCGTATATGAGAGCTAGTGTAAGACCATGTCTGAGACATGGCATCGGCAATATATCCTATCGGCAATATATCCTATGTTGAAGGTTCATAGAATATCCAGTAGTATTCCAAACGTTTCAATGATGAGAGTTATAGATCAATTTTGATAAAGAAAGAATAATCATGTTGTGAGTGGTATAGGTACCTATATGGTAAGCATGAGTAATGAGCTTAATTTAGAGAATGTGACTCGAGTAGATGATAATGAGTAAGTGAAATTATGTTTACCTTCGAGCTATAAGTATGATGACTAATGGTGAGATTGTTGTTGTATAATTATTTATATGCAACTTACTAAGCTTTATGCTTACTCTCTTTCCTTTCCCTCTTCTTTCAGTGTTATCAAGCTAACTTAAAGATCCCTTAAAGTTAGAGATATCGATCACACTATCGGCCGCAATACCCGGTATAGTTGGATTTATATTTTTTTGATGGTAGCATGTATAGGGCTAGACTAGGATGTTGTATTAAGAGAATGATTCATGTATTTTGGCTTAAGTCAAAGGCCCTTCATTTTGTAATCAAGCCTGGAATAATGGCTATTATTCATTTTGATGAATGCATATAATGTTCTTTCTATGGATGAATTAGTGCCCATTATGATGAGATTTATATATTGAAATGATCTTGTGTAGGTTGTGCAAAATGTGTGACAAAAGGGCTTGGGAAATAGCCTAGTTTGTCCACACGGGTAGGCCACACAGGCGTGTGCCCAGGCTATGTCATAAAGTCAGTATGCATGCTTGTAGCACACAGACAAGAGACACGGCTATGTGTATTGGCCGTGTGAAGGACACGGTTATAGGGCACGGGTGTGTTCGTGGGCTGTGTGGTTTTGGCAAGATGCTTATGATTTCAGACACGGGTTCGGGACATGAGCGTGTCCTTGGAACACGGGCGTGTGGAGTCTTGATGCATAAAAATTTTCTAAGTTTTCATGAGGTCTCGGTTGGGTTGCAAACAACCCTGGATTTATGATTGGGCCTCGTAAGCCGATATACGAGATAGTTTCTGGTGAAAAGAGAAGTTTTTAAATTGTTTGAAATTTCACGGCCCAGTTTTATACAGTTGGTTGAGTTTGAGTCAGGTAGCACCACGAACCCTATCCTAGCATCGTATACGGGTGAGGGGTGTTAAAACAAGTAATCCAGTACAGTCATCTTTAAGTCCTCTTAGTCCAGAAGCTCTAGTTCCTAAGTCTTCTCATGTTCAAACCCACCTTAGTAGTTGAATGTTTTCATTTGTAGTAATCAATTAATCTACCTCATTTACTTTTCAGTATCCTATTTCAAATGCCATTTCTTATGTCTATTTACCTTCTCATACTCAACACTATATTTCCTTAACTTCTTCCTTGATTGACCCTACCACGTATAATGAAGCTATTCAATATCCTCATTAGATCCATGCTATGAATGAGGAACTTCAAGCTCTTGAGTCCAATAAGACTTGGTCTGTTGTCTTTCTTCCTACTGGAAAGGTCCCTATTGGTTGTAAATGGGTTTACAAGATTAAGTACAAAGCATCGAGTGGAGTTGAGAGATTCAAAGCTTGGCTGGTGGCTAAGGGTTACAATAAAAAAGACGGGTTAAATCATGTTGACACTTTCTCCCTTATTGCCAAAATGGTTACTGTGAGACTTTTACTTGCATTGGCATTTATTTCAGTTGGCCACTATTTCAGTTCGATGTTTACAATGCTTTCCTTCAAGGTGATTTGGTGGAAGAAGTCTACATGGATTTGCTTACTGGTTTTTGTAGCTAGAGGGAGGGTAAAGTATGTAGACTGTAAAAATCATTATGCGGCCTGAAGCAGGCATCAAGTTAATGGAATTTAAAACTGACAGAGACTCTTATAGCAGCTGGATATGAATAGAGTATGCAATGATTATCCTTTATTTACCAAGAAAAAAAGGAATAAGATAGTAATCATGCTCATTTATATGGATGATTTACTGATTACTAGGAGTAGTAAAAGTATGATTGAAGAGCTGAAGGAAATTCTGCATCAGAACTTCAGAAGAAAGGATTTGAGAGAGTTAAAATATTTCCTTGGTCTTGAAATACTAAGGACAAAGGAAGAAATTTTAATCAACCAAAGGAAGTATACAATAGAATTGATTGAAGAAATTGGGGTAGAGAAGTAAAGCCAGCTGCAACTCCTCTAGAACTGAATAATAAGTTGACCTCAGTAGAATATGATGAAAATCTACAGCAAGAGAATGGTGAAAAGGAATGGTGATAAGTTGCCGAATGACAACTCAATTTTTTAAAGGCTTGAGGAAAGACTTATTTACTTAACTTATACCAGACTAGATATAACCTTCTCAGTTCATCATTTGAGCCAATTCATGCAATAACCCAAAAGTCATACTTGGATATAAGATTAAGAGTGGTGAGATACTTCAAGAAAAATCCAAGACAATGAATATTTCTTGATGCCTTAAGTGAGTGTGAGTTGGTTGCAAATTGTGACTCTGACTGGGATTCTGCCCAATGACAAGAAAGTCTATATCAGGTTTTTGTGTGAAACTTGGCAAGTCACTGATTTATTAGAAATCAAAGAAACAATCCACTATAGCCAGGTTTTTAGTAGAAGTAGAGTACAAAAGTACAGTAGTCACAGCAGCAGAGGTGGTTTGGCTAGATGGTTTACTGACTGAGATTGGAATCAGGAGAAAGCAATCAATAAACCTTTTCTGTGATAGTAAGGTTGCTTTACAGATAACAACAAATCTAGTTTACCGTGAACAAACTAAGCACATAGAAGTGGACTGCCATATCATCAGAGAGAAGATTCAGAATGGTCTTATAAAGACTGAGCATGTATCCTCCACAGAGCAGATGGCATACATCTTTACAAAGACTTTGGGGGTACAATAACATGAGCATTTAGCATCCAAGTTAAGGTTTAAAGATGTATTTCAACCACCAACTTGAGGAGGAGTGTTGAAACAAATAGTTAGTTTGTTAGTTTCAATTAGTTAGAGTTAGTGAGCAGATGATATAGTTTTTTCTTTTTCTTGGGTGATGGTTTGACAACTGTATATATTTTTGTAAATCATCTTGTAAGATATATGAATGAAAAATCAGATGAATTTTTCAAGTTTCTCAATTTTTTAACAGTTTCCATCTCAAGTGTTACTATATTCGGAATTGAATTTCTACATGACTTATAGTCAATTGTAGATAAGTAGACTGAAGATGTGTATATATTATTTAATTCATAAAAATATATTGTACAAATTTTATTGTAAACACTATAGTTGACAAAATTAGCCAAAAGATAGTTAATTTTCTAATATTCATAACTATAATATGTTATCTAATTAAGACGATAAAATGCAAGATTTTCCTAAAATATAATCGAGTACAAAGTTATGCTTGGATGAACTTATTATGTTATACATTAATTTTAAATCGAGCCAATCAAATTAATTGACCTTTTGAAAACTTTGCCCAAAACATAGGCCTGATAGTTTGATATTATAATTCTATGTAAAGGTAACATATTTGTTTGTTTATTGTAGAATTTAAAACAAGTTAGACATATTAAAAATATATGAGAATATTTTAAATTTATCATCTTAAAGGTTCATCAAATTAAGATAATGGTTAATTTTATTAGTAAGTGTTGAGTGCAATGATCAAGCATAGTGTATTTTCAATAGTAAATGTAGGTTCGAACTTTGAAAATTATATTGTTAAAGGAGAAAACCACAAATCTAAACATAAATCATAATAATAATAATAATTGATAAAGAAGGTAGTGGATACTCTTATATGATTTAAATTCCATAATAAGATATTTAACTGAAATTCTATTAATAATAGCATACCAACAACAACATCAAATTTGAAAATTTTACATTTTTATATTCAATAGAGATAACTGATTTTAAGAAATCTAGAAGATTTCCATTTCGTTTCCATAAAATGTGGGTTGATCACCTTGAGTTTAAATACATGCTTCACCATTTTTTGTTGGATTCAAATAGCTCTTTCCCGTCAACCATTTTTTATTTTACTTCTTATTTATCGGGTTGGAATATGTCTACTTTTCGTAATGCCTTTTGATTCAAGAAATATCTTTTAGCTAGAATTTCGAGAATTGAATGAGCCCTAGCTGATGATCTTAATGTGTAACACCCTAAACCCGACCTAGACGTTATGGCCGAACTTGGGGTGTCACATTGAAATGTTTTTCAAAAACCTTGTTTTCATTAAAAGCCCTTCTTTAAAATAAAAACCTTGAGTAAAATCCCAGCTTATATTTGTTGCTTTCAAAGCGAGGTGTATTTAAAAAAAAGTTATGGTTTAGGAAAAACCATGTTCTACTTCTAACAAATATAAAGCATAAAAATAGTAATAATCCTAATTTGAAAAAAAGGCATTATTACACCCCAAATAAAAAATAATTTAAAATCAAAATATTAAAAATTACATAAAAGACTAAGTCTAAATTTTTTGCTAGTTGGCCACCTCCGAGTCCCTCAATCCGTCGAACCGCCTACTGAGGATCACTTGAAAAATTTAAAAGGAAGGGGGTGAGTTTCGAAAACTCAGTGTGCACAACCCTCAATGAGTATAAAGCAATCATCAGTCATTCTGGGCCTGAGCCCAATTCAATAACAGTGGCCTTTGGGCCTTAGTCCATATTAGCCTCAGTTGGTCGAAACCCACATCGTAATAATATCACAATAATATCATACAAGCAATGCTGTGCAACCCACCCTAACAATCCAACCGCTACACACCAACTCCGTCCTTCGGTACACATTATGTGGGGATATAAATATCGACCCACCCATCCGATACACATCAATGGTAGCCCGGTTGCGGTACTACCTTCATTGCAGCAAGCTGCTAATCAAATAATGGGCTTAATAGCCATCGGTGGATCCACAGTCGTCAAGTAACCATGCGATTCTCATATACTTCCTCCGTTCCATAATTCCCAACCCATATGCAACCTAAACAAAATATCATATGAATGCAGTAGGTATACATATAACATCCATAATTCTTACATTCAACACATAGGGGTATTTTAGTCATTTTTTTACCCTTAGGGGCATTTTGATAATTTTTCTTTATTATAAGTTTATTACCTATCTCGGCCCGTTAACAAGTCCCCGTTGGCTAAAGTGAACAGCTACTATGCGCCAGATAGGATTCTAGCGAAGAGGAGGTGAGTCATTAAGACCGCTTAAGTACCAAGCTCTCCTAAATCCAATCCTAGACATGCATATACCTATTGCTACACTTTAACCTTATGACTTGTCGACAGTCACGATTAATTAATTAATTAAGTTTTATGTCTGTTTAAGCAGTTATCAGATACTAGGCCCAAAACCCCTTACAAAGCCCAAACAAGTCTACTTACATGCATATGGCCCACTAGGCTCAATCTCATTCATATGGCCCATTAGGCCCAAATCACATTCATATGGCCCATCCGGCCTGAATCAATTCCAAGCCATGTAACCAACATGACTAGTTCATCACTTATTACCAAATCAACAAATTCGCTTATTTTGGGCCTACGGCCCGTCGGGCCCATTTAGCCCATTCTGGCCCAGATGGCCTAAGTATGGCCCAGATCCATGAAATCTCTGATGGGGCCTCTGATAACGTATTGATTTCCCCATTCGAGTGTTCGTGCACTCGCAAGACTATCATAGCCAGACTTTCGGCTTTTCGGCATTTCGACTTTTCGACATTTCGGGATTTGCCGATCTAACGTGTGTGCAGTGTATGTACACACCTTCGGCTTTATATCAAGCTATCATAGGGTAGAAGTACACACCTTATCACCTGGAGTACTAAGTATTCATAATCGTTCGAACCTATATTTAACATTATACTCCATTAGTCACATCCCATTAATTCAAAATAAATCCACTACTTACCAAAGAACAACCTATACTTGCCTTGACTAGATTGATCGGCTGCGATCTGCCTACGTAACTCAAAATATGATGTAGTCTTCCTTCCGCATCTAGGCAGAAAGTCCCTAACGGCTGACACCTTACGTCGCTTAAACTTGAGAGCTTCTATCCCAACCTTTTTGCTAAAACCCTCTTTTTCCATCAACTAATACTTAGCCAGCGATCACACTCTTGAATGAGAGGGAGAAAGAGAAATAAATGAAGAAAATATAGGTTAACGAAAGTAATGGTATTGGGAAGGATAAAGAAAAATTGGCTTTTAAGAGTGTAGAAACGAAAGAACTTAGAAATATTTAACAAAAGCCGAAGAAGATCTAATTCACTTACCAATCGCGAGATCACTTGCCAACAAGAAATCAACCCCCAAAGTGTATAAATCGGCTTTTAAATGAACAATGAAGCAACCGGCTAAGTTAAAGAGGGAAGAGGTTAATTCGATTAAAATAGGAAAGAAAAGATCAAGAGTTTGGCTTAAAGAAAAGAGGAGAGAAGGGTTTGAGATTACTCAGGTATTTGCAAAACAAAAGAGTCAAGAGGTTGGAAGAAATTTCCCCTAAGAATATGCGACTGAATCACACAAAAACAACAAATGCCCTTACTTGCCCATATGACACACATATATATACTTAAAAAAAATACAAACCTACACTCTCTAATCGACTTAAACTCGTCCGGTTAAATTCCCTTCAATTTCTTCAATTTTATCACCATTATATCCACACTTAATCATTATCCTTATCTCCACCATAACCTTGATTTTATCCAACAATTGCATTCAAATTGCTTCCACTAAATGACAATCCTTCATTGCGTTGCACAGCAAAATTGAATTCCCTTTTGCACATGAAACCACTCGAACTCCAACCCTCCAACTTCCCAACACACTGTTGCCCACTGCACCGCCACTTATCTTGTGCTACCATTCGATCACAATTAACTATAAGGCTTATATGCCTAAGTCTCAGTTTCCTTAAAGAATAAAAATTTAAAGCTTTACCAGGCCTAGGATTCAAACCTGCAACCTCTCAGATCCATAGCATGCTTCACGCCACTGCCCCTCAAGCGGTCTTGTGCCATATTTCCACCAAACATATTTATAAAGCCTAAACGCTAGCTTCCCTACTAATCATATGCGCAATAAAATTTTCGCCAAGGCCAGGACTTGAACCTTAAACTTCTTGCTTGCTACCAATGCCTTTTTCCACTAGGCCAATCGTTTCCTTGTGTCAAATTTTACCAGGCCTTATTAATAAGCCTTCCACCTAATGCTCAGGGTCTTTTAGAAAAAAAAATGCAAAATTTTGCTAAAGCCCTGGTTCGAACCCAGGACTTTTTCCATACTACCAACCCTTCCTAAATCACTTAAAAATTAAACTAAACATGCAATTATAAAATATTTAAACATATTTAAGTTATTTAAGCCGCCTTCTAACCGATCCCAAACTCAAGGCCCATTACTTCTAGGCCCAAAATTCAGGGTGTTGCATAATGACTTCTTAATTAACCTACATAAATTTTTGTCTAGTGACCTTAATGAGACCTTGTAGTGGGAAGAACTTATTTGGGCTCTTAAATTCAGAGTTAATTGGATTATCAATGGAAAATGAAATATCAAGTTTTTCCACTTATCCACTTTAGTTTACAAAAACTTCAATCGTATTGTTGGGCTTTTTGATAATAATGGTAGGTGGATTACTGAGCAAACAAGAATTGAGAATTTGGTTCAGAATCATTTTGGTCAACTCTTTACCACCTTTGAGAAAGTAGTGTCATTTGTTTTTTAGGGCAATTTGCTTGTTTGACCTCATCTTTCCAATCCAAAAATCCAATCTCTTATTGCATAGATTTCCCACTTGGACATTACTAAGGCAATTTAGTCTCTTAAACCTCTAAAGGCTCTGGGTCTGGATGACCTACACCTATTTTTCTACCAACGTTGTTGGCTTGATGTGGAATAAAAAGCAATTCAAACTACATTTGAGGTTTTTGCTAAGGCTTCTATCCCTCCATCACTAAATGAAACTCTTATCACCCTTATCCCCAAATTGAAAGAAGCTACTTCTATTTCCCAATTTCATCCGATAAGTCTATGCAACACGATTTATAATATCATTACCAAAGTTCTAATCATGAAACTTATACCTATACTGCACAGAATTATCTCCCCGTTTTAAGTTAGCTTTGTTTCTTGTAGACATTTTATAGATAATGCCATACTTGTCCAAGAACTCATGCATTCTCTTAAGAAGATGAAAGGAAAAAAAAGGGTTATTGTTATTAAACTTGATTTGGAAAAAAAGCATAAGATAATCTGGAATGAAGCTTTATTCGGAAAGTACTATACTTCTTTGGGTTTCTAGCTCATTGGGTCAATCTTATCATGAGTTGTGTCTCTTCTATTTCCACCACAATCTTGTTGAATGACTCTAAGCTTAATTCTTTTTGCCTTTCTCAAGGAATTAGATAGGGAGACCCATTGCCCTCTACCTGTTTGTCTTATGTATAAAATTCCTTAATCTCTATATCTATTTGGCAGTTTAGCATAATAAGTGGAAACTGGTTCGAGCTTTGAGGAGTGGTTTTAACTACTCGCACCTTTTATTTGTTGATGATATTATTCTCTTTAGTAAGATGGATACTATGATTGTGGATTCCATTGGGCAAGTTTTGAAGATGTTTATGAAGGAATTTAGCCAATGTATTAACTTTAGCAAATCCAAGATCATTTTCCCCTAATTTTCATGAAAGTATCAAATCATGGATTGTGGAAAAGATACTCAGGATATAGGAAGGAACTTTGGCTTTTTGACTATGACCAGTCGCTCTTTTCGAAGGGATTTTAATTATATTGTGGAAAAGATCCGTAGCAAATTAAAAGCTTGGAAGACTAATCTTCTCTCTCCTGTTGGTAGATTGGTCCTCATTCAATCTATAATTTCTTTCATCCCAAGTTAATTTATGTAGATTAGGCTCTTGCTTGTCAGTGTTCTTATTCAATTGGATAAACTTAATAAAGACTTCTTATGGGCTGGTATGAAAGGGGTAAGGAAACTCTACCCAATTAGTTGGTATGGTATATCACCTCCTGAAGATTAGGTATCCCTATCGTGAAACATAAGAAGTAATCTCTCCATATGAAGTGGGAATGAAGTTAATCCATGAGATCGATAATCTATGGGCCAAATTGCTTTTCTCCAAATATGCCCAAGATCTAAGAAACCCTCTAGTGATTGTCAATGTTTCCTCATCATGGAGTTCCTTTCATAAGATTAGTTCACTTTTGGATTCTAGATTTAGATGGGTGATAAAGGATGGCTAATCTATCAAGTTTTGGTTTAATAATTGGTCTGGCTTGGGGCCTTTGAAAGAGCCCTATTAAGGTGTGAAGAGCTCTTGTCATTCAAACAAATTTGTGATAGATGGGAGGCTCAAGAGCCTCTTAGCATATTTTTAAGGTTACCTCAGTTTTTTATTGATACCTTCCCTAGTACACCTGTCCCTAATATCCCCAATGAGTCAAACACTTTATGTTGGAGTTATTCTAATGATGGAAATTTCTTTTGGCTAATGCGTATGCCCTTGCGGCTGAATTCGATTCCAAGTCCCCTTGTCCTAATGCATCACTTTGGAAAATCATATAGAAAACCAAACTTCCCTCAAAGTTCAATTTTTTCTTATGAAAGTGTGGGCATAATGCTATTGCTACGTGAACGTTGCTTAGAGGAAAATATATCATCTCGAGGGACCCCCACCCTTGGTGTTCCTCGACCCCTGAAGATGTTTTTCATATCCTTTGCTATTGTGCTATCTCTTAGGGCCTCTAAGAATCCTTGGCTACTAAGGTTCAGTGTAGACCGCACCCTCTTTCGTCATGGATAGACTGTTTCATGAATAATTTGTCATAAAAAAAAATGGACAACCTCCCTTAGCCTCCATTGGTACGCGGTTTTTGCTTTGGCCTTTGAAAACTATGGTTATTTAGAAATGTTGTTATCTTTGGAAACCATCGCCCCATCAAAAGTTTGGTTAATAGATTCATTTCTATAACTAGGGAATTTGTTGCTTCCTCAAATGTGGTAAGACACATTCCCCTCCCCACATTTACCCCAGTTTCTTGAAAACCTCTTAGTAGGAACTTGTTTTAACTCCATATGGGTGATTCAGCTCTTGGAAACCCGAGAATGGAAGGAGCGCGTGCCCTCATCTAGGATGACTAAGGCAATTGAGTGATCAGATCTTATAGACATATCCCTTGTGTACATAGTGTTCAAGTTGAGTTGTAGGCTCTTAGATATGGGCTACAATTAGCGGCCCTCATTAAATATCAAAGGCTTGGAGATTAAAGTTGAGGTTACCACTATTATTTATCTTATGACTAACAATATCTCTACTAATGTGATTCTCTAACCTTTGGTTGATGAATGCAGAATGCTTCAAGGATCTTTGACTCCTAGACTGTTGTCTCATGTATTTCGAGAAGGAAACAAATGTGTTGATACCTTTGCCCATTTAGGAAGTAACTTCCAATCTACTTCTCCATTACGTTGTTTAATACATGTAGTAATACTCTTAGTTGCTTGGAGCCTTTATTATTAGCGAACAATCATGGTTGTGTTGTGTATCGAGCTTGACTCTTTTGCTAATTTATAAATATAATTCCTTTTTGAACCAAAAAAAAGAGATAACTTATTTTTATTGTTGATTTGTTACTACATTATATTACTTCAATTAGAAAAAGCAATAAAAATTATTACTCCTAAAATCAAGAATAATATTTGATGTATTTCATGATTTCAATTATTATGAGCAAATAATAATTTACATATAATCATTGAATAAACAAAAAAAATGGACTTATAAATAAATTTATTAAAACATATTAATTATAAATAAATATAAAAATATTAATATATGAACTTAAAATCTTAAACCTTAATTAATTAATCTTTAATTGTATTTAAATAAAATTATTAATATTTATCTATAAGTCCTATGTAATTTTTTTTATTTTTTAAAAATTAGGTCTTATGTTATTATTTGCATTAAGCACTATTCCAAAAAGCAATCAATGTTCGATAAGAAGTAAAAAATCAACATGATATTTTTAAGGTTAATGGGATTGATTTGCAGGTTTTGTCTATATGATTGATTAAATGGGTGTTTGTGTGAATGCATGAGTTAAATTTTCCAGTTTATAAAAACAAAAAATTATCATGCCAATGAGGTTTTCATTTAATGCCAAGATTATTTAAAAAAAAATTATATATTTAAATTTCATTTTATTTTAATTATGCATGTTTTCTTTAAAAAAAATTTATATAATCTCTACGTTTATCTATAGCCTTTTTTTAATTTTTAAAACGTAAAAAGAATATGTTTAAATGCACTTAAACTTGTATTCTCGAAATTACTACAACAACAATAATACCAATTAAATAAAAGTTAAATTCGATTTGTTTAGAATTTTGAAAATTTAATATTAAAAATAAATAAATATAAGAAAATGTTGTAGACACATGAATGAGTGAACAATTTGGACAAAGAATCTTTGGCCAAAATTTTTGAAAGGGGTGGGAAAGGTCGTATCCATAACCAGATGTGAATTAAGGAAATTGACAGAAGGAAAATGGAAAAGGAGCCAATGGGGAGAGGGTCGCTAAATCGGTACAGCGTCCCTCCGAAGCTTTAAGGGGCAATTTTCCATCTTTAGTAGCTAATGTGCATTTAAAAATAAAATAAAATAAGCTAAAATAAAGAAACCTCTTTTGGTTTTATCCATTACAATGCTTTTTTTTTTCTAATGCTAATCTTTTTATTAGACGAATAAATTTATTATTTTTTTAGAATTTTTATTTTAGACATTTAGCTTTGAACTTTTTACAATTTAATCATCAACAATTTTTGTTATTGTCATGATTTATTTGTTAGAGTAAAAAAATTGGATATAAACCTTAATAAATTAGGATCTGTCATGTTAAATCATCAAGAACAAAATTAAATGCAAAAGCATACTTGAATCCATTGATATCTTGAAATCTTCGAGTCTTACAGTTTTGATCTTCTAAATTAACATACAAGTAACTTAGAGAAAGTGACTCATTTTTCTAAATATGATATATTAAAAAAGTTACGTATATATCATGTGAAGACCATAGCCCTAATATATAATTTTTGCACATTAACCTTAATTTCTAATCAGTCTATCATTAATTAGAAATTAATTACGAGAGTATCTATACATATTTGACCTATATTTTATTTATTAATTGAAGTCAAATTAAATCACTTTTAATTTAGACTAATATTTTATAATAATAAATAATAATATATAATTATGCTTATTATATATATGATATCCATATTTTACCAACATTATTATGAAATTAGGTTTAAAACTATTAATGATGGAAATGTTTTCGAACCACAACACTAAAAGCAATGGTGCTCAAGAGCAGAGAGAAGCCGATGAGTAAAAGTGGAACATCCCAAAAATGATTCAAGATGATGAAGACACCTAAATTAATCTTGATGAGATGGCGTGAGTTCACAGAGTAAGGGAGTAACTTCCTAGATAATCTCAAAATAAATGATTAATGTGTAAAAGTTTTAGATTTTTTTTTTTGAAAGATAATGATTTTCATTGTCAATGTTTACACGTTGATGAATTGAATGAAGGTACTCTTCAAATTCAAAAAGATTAAGACATGGACAGTAATCCTAACTCAGTTAAGACATGGACTTGCATGCTAGCTTAGACACCCAACTAAAAAGTCTATTCGAAAAATAAGGAGTTTTGAATAAAAATATAGGTCTGAAGAAAAATAGAGTTAAATAAAAGTAAGGCTCATTTTCTAAATAGATTAGGGCTCGAGTAGGATTTTTTAGTCTGAGCTCGAAGAAGCTATTTTGTTGGTTTGCTGCTATTTTACTATCATTTTATTATTATATTATTACTATTTAATTGTTATTGTTTGGATGTTGTATAATTTTTATTTTTTATTTTTTTTGTTAATTTTAATATAATTTTAGAAGCATTTGTTTGTTAAGTTGCAATTATCTTATTATATTTAAGTATAAAGACTTTTTTATTGTATTTTGAATTTGTTAGGAGACATTTATTCTAATGTTTTAATATATTTGATGTATTATATTTTTAAATTTATTTTTATTTAAAAAATAATTTAAAAAAATTAATACGAATGGACTAAGTTAAACTCGAGTTTAATATTTTTATTATGAATTAAATTTAGATAAAATTTTAGAACTATTTTTCGAATCGAACCTAAACTTAAAAACATATCTAAAATTTTACATTCACATATAAAATTTACTCCCCGCATAACACAAATAGGAATAGGATAGATGCCCATCCCTCTTTACAACCATTCATAATAAAGCAATATAACAAATTGTTGAGACTAACTTATTACAAAGTCGTATTTGAACTTGACATTTATTTTTTTTAAATTTGATATTTAAGGTTTTTTTTTCCTTTTTTTACAATTTAGTACTTTTACTCTTGTTTTCTTTATTATCTACTGTTCCGGAGAGCACAATTTTTTTATAAGTATTTTCGGACAAGTTCTTCCTCATGAAATTGAAATCTCAAAACCCTTTACAAAGACTCCAAACTCTCTTTTCTCTCCTTACAAGAAAAAAAACCATTTATTCTCTCTTTTATGAATTTATATTTTGGATGCTTTATGTGTGATACAGGGATAACTATATACCTAAAATAGAAAATTTTCTATTTAACTAAAAGTAAAAATGTACTTTAACTCTTCTGAAAATTATAAATTTTTATTTAATCTTTTAAAAATTATAAAAATGTAGACTATTAAAACAATAAAATTATATTTTTATTATAAAAAGAAATTACAACTTAATTTTGATTATCCTAAAAAAAATTTCTAGTTTCGCCCCTAGTGTGATATGCTTCAATATCTTCAAGGGAAGGGATTTGTAAAATGGTATGAGGGTAAAAATGTAAAAAAAAAGTGTATATTATGGAGGCAGAAATCACCGTACTAAAATTATCTATAGCTTCTCTCCAACCCATTAATAAAGAGAATAATGCACTTCAACTTACTCAAATCTACATATTCTTATATTAATAACAATATTCATATCAATCAAACTAAAACTCAATCAATTAGTATTTAAACAGTAAAGAATGTAGATTTATTTGCCGTCAGAAGTTAAACCTGAACACCTTTTTGTATAAGTAATAAATATGAGATGATTGTGATTTATTAATAATTCAGTATCCTAATCCAGAAAAAAGCCAAATGAGTTTTCCGGAGCTTCCCATGCAGAAATTAATTAATTATAAAATTATCATCGTTTATAGTGCATTGCTGCTTTGGATGCACCCCATTGAAAATGCCACCTCACCTTTTTCTTGTTTTCACTTTTTGTTTCTTTCTTCTTTATTCATATGTGATTTGTGAATTTATCACAACTTTGATTAGGAATTAGTTGTATTATTTTGTCACTTACTATTCCAAAATTCAAACCCTAATTAAATATGTGAAATCCAACAAAATTTCAACATCAATTATGAGATGGCATTATGTGTAACGACTAAATTATATAACTTAAAAATCTCTTTTTTATTTTTTATTTTTTTGGTATATAATCAATCTTTAAGCTATATGACATGATTATATGATGCCTAAAATATCTCCAATGTCGAACTTATTCATCTAGATAAGTTTTTAGATAAGGGTGTTATAATAAACATTGATAATGGCGGTAGAACAATTGTAAAATAATAAGAAAAAAAAAAGAACACATAGATTTGTATGGAAATTCTTTCGAAAAAAAAAATACGGGTAGAGGAGAAGAAATTCACTAATGTCGAAAAATGAATGATACAATAGCAATTTCGCCTACTTTTATTTAAGGGTTAAAAAATCCTGTTCTAATCAAAGTCAAATAGAAGAAGAACAATTCTATACGGATTCAACTTGTGTTGTAATGCCCTCGGCCTTTCGCCCTACAAATTCTCTTATTTTGCTACTGTATTTATTTCTTCAATAAGTGCGGAATTCAGGTCACACAATCTTTAACAAAGGGTTTTTCAAAAAGATAAATTGAAGTTTCAATCAATTTAAAAATAGTATTGGTGGTGAGATTAATTGTTGTGATGGTAAGATTAATAATGTAGCTATGAGATTAAAATTAGTGGTTGAGATGTGTGTTTGGGTTCATGCGTAGCTACAATGGTGAAGTTGGACTAGAAATGAAATATTTATATATCATAGATAAATAATATTATATTTATATTAAATTATAAAGGGTAAACTATACAAATGGTCATCTAACTTTAAAAATTTTCAATTTAGGCACTAACATTTATATATGTTTCTGTTTTGATCACATGTCGTTAAATTGATAATGGAAATAATGAGATGGCTTTTTTTTCTAATTGGTATAATAATACATTCAGTTCTCAATACTTATATATTCTATCAATTTGATCCTAATTCTAAATAATTCAATAAATTTAACCCTTCACATTTATAAATTTTATCAATTTGATCCTCAAATTTCCTAATCAAAGTTTTTCATTTTTAAAATAGAGACATTCCACATATATAAAATTACTAACGAGTTGTTTTTTGAGATTGTTATCAGTCTTGGCTCCATTAATGCTGGAGAGTTTGGGTGTTGATGCAAGAACGGTTGAGTCGTAAGATTGGCAAGATTGCATGTAACATGCCAAACCCGATCCTTTAAAAGAATTCGAGTATGACGTGTCATTACTTAGAAATAATCTTAAATTTGAAACCAGTTCTGGAAAAATCTTTGTAAAACTTCAATGTTTGAATTAAACCATTATTGGATTAAATATAATGTTTAAATCTAATGGCATGTAAACTCAAGTACATTATAGTAACATTGTTAAACAACATATAATACTTAAAATCCAAAGCATGAAATTTCACTAAGATTTCATAGAAACAAAGTTTTAACAAACAAAAGTTTGTTATACAAGTTCTTCTAAAATATACATTTAGATGTCACCCCCACGCTTCATGGATAATAAAAACAAAGCATCTACCTCACATAGCAGCAGCGCTTTGGCCTAGTCCTTCAGATAAGGTTTCTTTCGGTCAGTAAGCTTGAGAAGGAAAAAGTTATCGAGTAAGTTCATATGAACTTAGTGAGTTCTAAAGAGATCTTAAGTAAGAAAGTTAACTGCATAACTACATCTTTAAAAAGGAATTCACACATTAACATAGAGGATGCCCAACGACGTATACAGAACTCAGATAGAATCAATACGCCAATGGTGTATCACATAGGTGAATTCTATATGCCAACTTAACATAACTTAGACAATTCTTTCTCATGCCAGCCACGTACCCAGATTTTAGAGTCAAATATATAACTTACAATCTCATTCATATACATTCTTCACCATAACTCCTTATATCATTTTCACTCAGTATAGGATGTTTTATGGTGTTTTATCAATCCGGTTTACAATATACCTACCCTACTGGAGGCTACACAAACATATCTCCTCATCTCCATCTCCATATATCAGAAGTAGTTCGTAGTGGGTTAAACATGAAAAATGACTTGTACTTCATATCACAGACATATTGAACTCATGACTCTAGACAACCATTATTCACACACATACACTTTTCATCCTTTACAAAGAAAGGATACTTACCTTATACAATTATAAAACAAAAAAGGCCACAAAACATGGAAATAAGAAGGAACTCACCAGAAATAATAGCAAAGTTTATAAAACAGATCCTTTGCCTTTACCACTTGGACCTTTAGTAGCTTCTTGAGCTAAAAATGAGGATAATTATACATATCAGATCACTGATCTATCAAATCTAAACATGCATGAAAGAATAATCAACACTTAATCCAAAATCAGAATGTTTCCTTCATTACACACCATTCTAACATTTATGCACGCAGAACTAAAAATACGTAAATAACTTTGAAGATAACCTAGGGTTCATCAATAATTACTAGTGAAATGGTACAAACATATAACTTAGTTGAATACAACAAACCCAATTTTGGAGAAGTTTTTTGGACTTAAGCTTTTAGAGAGTTCAAAGAAAATCAAGAAGAAAGAAGAAGAAAAAAAGACGCAAAGATTTTCAGAGAAGTCACCGCTATTCTTATATACGTAAGTACGGTGACAAGGTTTAATGGAAGAATCAGATAATTCCACTAACACTCTTGATTCTCGTGATTAAGTACACTTATCATAATCTAATTCTTTTCATCTATAGTAGCTTAATTTCATTCTAACTAAATTTCAACTTAACTAACTGGTTACCTTACTAAAATATAAATAAATCTAATCAATTGCGAACTTGACTAGTTCGCAAAAGTATCTGAGATAGTGTATACTTAACAGAAGAGTCTGCCAAACTAGATATCTCACCAAAACTAAGAGTTCGCCAATTGGCGTAACACTCACAACTCTATACTTAACCAAAACAATCACTTACTTATTCTTATCTACCTTTATTTTACAAACTATATGCCAAAAGTAATTAGGTACAAAGACTTCGCCGGGCGGGCTGTTACATTACATTAGGCGGTGATCCGGGGAATTTGATGATGAATAACCCATTCCTGTTGGCTAGACAAAGTTGTGAGAGTGTTCTTTGTTCGAGGGTGGAGTTATAGAACTGTATTATCTTTTGCAGATTCACTTATTGATCCTTGACAAGTAGAGGCAAACACTAATTTTTAAAAACTAAAATACTTATGGACCTATCATTTTACTAAATGAGATGCTAGCAAAAGTACTCCTTTGAAAGGAGTAAACCTCGAAGTGGGATTTATAACATAATAGAGCAATATTAATTAAAACCTTAGAAATATTGTACCTATAGTCAATTGAAATATAAAAACCAAAGCAAAAAGTGGATTGATTTCATCGTTTTAAACATTTGGTAAGTAGATACAATTAACTAGATTTCTTAATTTTGAGCTACTGGTGCAAGTATCCAAGAAAACATATAGAACCATAGATAAAAAAAAATTTGTTTAGGGTTTTACAAATTTATAGACGTGGAATGCATCTATTTTAAAAGTTGAAAGCTTCGGTTAGGAAGTTTGAGGATCAAATTGATAAAAAATTTAAATGTGAAGGGTTAAATTTATTGAATTATTTAGAATTAGGATCAAATTAATAGAATATATAAGTATTGAGGACTAAATGTGTTATTATACTAGTTAGAAAAAGGTCACCTCATTAGTTCTGTTATCAATTTAACCGCGGGTGACTAAAACAATAATAAATACAAACGTTAGTACATAAATTGAAAACTTTTAAAGATGGGTGACCAAAAAAAGAACGTGAGCATAGTTGAGTGACAATTTGTAGAGTTCACCCAATTATAAATTAATAACATAAAAATTAAAACAAATGAAACATTATTTTGTATTTTTTATTATTTATGAGATTATTATTTTAATTTATATTTTTTAAGATTATTGTATTTTAATTGATCATATTAATTATAATAACAGACTATATTTTTATTGAATTATAATGTAATAAAATTATTAATCATATAAATTTAAAATCATTTCACTATGTTATTTATTTATTGATTGGGTGTAAAAATTATTCACTAATTTATTATTTTTATAATTTTTACAATTATTAATTGTTTTAATGGGAGAGTAATTTATTCACCAATAGTTCAATCCAAATAAACGGTTAACTGAACTGAACTAGTATTAACTGAATTAATCGAATTTTTATTTATTTAACCGTTAACTGAACTAAATCTTTTTTCAAAAAAAATTTAACTGAACCGAAATATTTGTATTATTTGACCGATTTAAAACTACGTATAATTTGTATTATTAATTATTAAGTTTGATTAATTCAGTTTATTATCTAATTTCAAACTAAATTAACTGATAACCGAACTTATAAAAAAAATTAGTTAACCTCCGACCGAATTAGATCAATTAATCGAATTAGATCAATTCGATTAATTAATTCGGTTTTAACCGAAGTTTGAACATCCCTACTCCAGTGTAGTCAAAAGGGCTTCAAACACTAATCGGATCAGAAATTGATCGATTCAACCATGTGTCTAGATTAATTGAATCAATTTTTTTTAATTTATTCAATTAAAACCGATAAATTATTTGAACAGATCAAATTGATTTGATTATCGAACTAACCCATTCTTATCCAAAATCAACAAAATGATAAATTTGCGGAAACTCACTACACTGAAAGGCAGTGAGAATGGAAAGGAAGCCTTAATCCAACCTGAGAGGTAAATTTATTTAACAATTATAGCCAAACATTCATTGGCATGAAGTTGATTGTATACACATTTAGAGAAAGATTCTATGTAAGTATATATACGATAATACATCGGCAAGATTCCATAGTTTTAACTTTAGAGATGAAAAAAAAAATAAAAAAAAATGAAGAGGTTAATTAATGAAGTTGGTATCATCCAAAGTAATTGGATTATCTTAAATGGAGATGGGATTTTCAACATGTTTTCGAATCTTACAGTTGAGAATCCACTCCCACTTTTAAGATATATTGGTATAATAGTACTCCATCAACTTTCCCTTTTTCTCTGGTAATTTCAGATACCCCATTTGATATGGGAAAAATGATAAAACAAAAGAATAATGCTATTTAATTTATACACATATTTGTTGAGGTGTCTCTGCTAAAATTGGAATTTATGCTGGTATCTTTTTTGAATTATGAAGGCTATAAGATGCCCAGGAGGAAACCCCCATAAATCCTTTGGTTTTGATGTTTTATAGACTTGGCTTTTTTGTCTTATTTCTTCTTTTGATTATTGAAAAGTTGGAAACGTAAATTTTATATTGTGAATCAGTTTTCTCAAACAAGGACAATACCTTTATTTTAATTTATTATTATCTGGAATATATAAATGTAATGGCTTCGGTCGTGTCAAATTGGCAATAGATGAATGTTCATTCCAATCCATTAAATGTATAATAATAAATATAGTAATAAATATTATATATATTTTTTGTTGTATTCATCATATCTTAAACTTCAAGTCATTGAGGAATATAAATCAGAATTTTTCTACCATAAATCTGAATTCTTCATCACACTGCCATGGTTCTCCTTCATCTTATCTGCATCTCCTTTTCTTTGGTTTTTGCGCGTATTCTGCGTGGCGTTTTCATCTTATAATTCATTCAATACTACACTCACTTGCTGGTGCCATCTTTGATTACTTTTGATTTGTAAATGAACACTCAGAAGCTTGATTGCCAAGAAAATGTAGGACAGAACCTTGGGTTCAATAGGGACTGCAATTTTGAATATGTTGGTTTTCAACAGCCATGGAACATGGCTACTCCCATGGTTGATGGAACTGTTTCGCATCACCCAAAATCATCATCTTCCAGTACAATTATGGGTGGTTTCCAGACACCAGGTGCTGCCTTTTATGCAACTGAAAGATGTATGGGGTTTCCACAGTACGGGTCATCGTCTCAAGGAGCTGCCACTTCTTTTTGTTCTCAATACAACAAGCTGTGCAATTCTCAGCTTCCTTCATTCCATGCCTCCGGGGACAACTTTTCCCTCCAATCACTAATGAAATCCCAGATTTTTTGCAATCAATACCAGAAATCTTCGGATAAGTCCTGCACAACCACAGAAGATCCCTCACATGATCTAAGTAACTTGCTTGGAACCAATGCTGCCACCCTTCCCAATCACTTTTCAGTTCCTTTCCGAGGAAATCAAGATCAAGGGGTAAATTTCTTTTTCATTACTATGAATTCTAGTTAATCTCATAGGTGAAATGAAACAAGTTTGTTCTTAGCTGTTTTCCTCTGCAGGCTTATTGTAATTCACATGGTTCTTCGCCTGCAAAGCTAAGTTTCTTTCTACAAGAGAAGCAGTCAAGTTCCGGGAGCTTTTCGGTTTCTCCTAGTTCAACCGGCACGGTGCTCACTAGTAAAACTCGAATAAGGTGGACACAAGATCTCCATGACAAGTTCGTGGACTGTGTTAAACGCCTTGGGGGTGCTGAGAGTAAGTCAATACTGCAACACCATGATTTTCAACTTTTTTTTCTCAAATGATTTATTGCTTTGGACCTAACAGAAGCAACTCCAAAGGCAATTCTGAAACTAATGGATACTGAAGGATTGACCATCTTCCATGTGAAAAGCCATTTGCAGGTATTTGATGTTGTGTTGATTATATTATGTTGGTGAAGATATGAAGATCTCCTTGCTAAAATTCTAATATCAGACGTTTCCCTATGGTTTTCTTACAGAAATATCGAATTGCAAAATACATGCCAGACTCTGCTCAAGGTATAATTTGCATAAATACATACTGATTATATATGCTTCTGCAAAGACCAAAAGTTCATATCCTTTTATTGTTGCAGGAAAATCAGAGAAAAGAAACGATTTAACTCAGATTGATGTCAAAACGTAAACTTCTATTCTTAGTGTAGTGCTATTATGTTATTAGATGCTGCAATTTAATCACAGATTGTGATGTATATGGCAGTGGTTTGCACCTCACAGAGGCATTGCAGCTTCAGTTGGATGTTCAAAGACGTCTTCATGAACAATTAGAGGTAATAGCAATTGTTCTTTTTATTTTATCTCAATTTTTATACTATATCTCTTTTGGTTAAATTTCAACTTTGGTCCCTCTGTTATGCTTAAATTTGATATTTTTAACGTAATTTGGTTTCTATATTTTTTTATAATGTTATTAATTAATCCAAATAGTTAATATCCTTAACTTTTCAATTAAAATATTACATGATGATATATATTTTAATACTCCAAGGGTCTTGGTGGCATAGCTTCTCATTTTTTTTTTGTTTTGTCTTACCTTATTCTTTTAACAATAGTAAAATTTCAATTTTGGCTCTCAGTGTAATTAATTAATATTATTAACTATTTCAATTAATATGCCAAAGCCAATTTTTCTTAAGAACATTATTATCACAAAAAATTATTTTATCATGGCGAGTTTGAATGAGTGTTTCTTAAAAATTCATATAATTATTTTCAATATTATTTTTATTGTTATATAACTATCAAGTGAATATTTTATTAATTTCAAAATGTCACACTAGTGAAGTCAATAGAAGAATTTTAACTATGGTAACAATTGGACTTAAATTTTTAAATCCAAAAAAGTAGAGCGACTAAATTCTTGAAGATAAAAATAGGGGATTAAATTCTAAATGTATAAAAGGTATAGGGATTTAGAGCATATTTCAACCATCAAAATTTTACTTTATAATTTGACGTGTGCCCTTATTCTTTTTCTTTTATATACATTATAGGAATATGGTCACAACTCATTTCCCCTCCTTTTATTTAGTCATTATAAGATATTAATAAGATTGTAGCTACTATGTTTACATTTGAGATTTAGTTTTTATATTTTAATTCTACATAATTTGATCATATACTTTTACAATGGCATTAGTTAATCAAAATAATTAACATTCTTAATTATTCTGATTAAATGATGATGTAGATTTTCGTAAAAAAAACACATTTATAATACAAATAATATATATTTTTGCATGAAGTTGGAATGAGTATTTTTAAGAAAAAATTTGACCTAAACATTTTAACTGGAGTAATCAAGAGTATCAACTATTTCAATTAACTAATGGTATTATGTAAAATTAAGGTATAAATATTAAATCCTAAATTTAAACATAATAGAGGGATTATGTAAAATTTGATCTAAAACACTCCCTCACTACCACAATCATTTGTCATTTGATTTAATAAAAAAAATTGATATTCGAAAAAAACTTATTTTTAATTTAATTGGTAAGTGATTATATATTTAGCCAAAGCAAAGTGGGGATAGCAAACTAGCATAACTTAAAGTAGTGTTTACTTATACTGATTAAATAGTGAGTTAACCCATTCCCACCTTGGTTAAATTTTATATTGTTTGTCGATTTTATATTCAAGTTAGGTCTATGTTTGTCCAAAGATTAAGCATTGTATAACCAGGGGTGGCGCCCGGAGGCTAACAGTGGGCCTAACCCCCTTAAAATAGAAAATTGCATGTTTAGTTATAAATTTTTTTTATAAAACTATAAGTTAATACCTAGTGAAATTGCACTTTAATTCTATAAACTATTTGGTGGCTTCGTGTCATAACCTTACAATTAAGCTTTTGTTTCATTTTCATGGTCAGATTCAACGAAATCTACAACTTCGAATAGAAGAGCAAGGAAGGCAACTTAAGATGATGATTGATCAACAACAGAAAACTAGTGAAAGCCTCTTAAAAAATCAAGAATTCAACATCAGTCCATTTGATCCTTCATTTAGTTTTCAAGATGTTGTTGAAACTTCTATTCCAGAAAGTTTAGGAACTGGTAAACTTATCGTCTAAGATAAGTTAGAGAGCTTAGTCAGTTACATGTCAAAAGGTTGGCCTAATTACAAGGCATGTCAACAAAGCCCAGTTCTTCCTCATAAAAACAAGACTATCAAAACAAAATGACTCTAACAAAAAAACATACAAAGTACAGAAATGAGTTTCAATCATATGAGTTGAGCCGCTTTATGAGCTTTGGACATGTGAATGTTTGTTAAAAGATTCATGCACATCATCAAGCTCTTATGAACAACAATGACTAGTTATAACTGTCATACACAAGTTAATGTAATTCTCTCTTTTGATAGCTAGTTTGTTTGCAATAAAAATTCATTACTTTTTTATTTCCTACAAGTAGTGTTTAATTCATTTTTCTTCGGGCTGAGCTCTAGTTCAGAGTTTATATTGTGATTATTTTGATTTCTCATAGGTTCATTTTTTATAAAAAAAAAATTAAAGTTGAATCTTATTTCAGATTTTAGGGCTTGGTTTTAATTTCAATTTTTTCTTTTAATTTTGACTTATTTTAGTTTTTTAGTTTTTATTTTATTTGTGTTTATTATTTTAAAGTTATTTTTAGTATTGTTATACCTTTATTTTGGCTTGAACATGTGGATACATGCGGAACAACCCAAAAAATACCCACAGGTGACTCTAGCTTCGCTCCTTCCAACCGACCTAAAAAATGTGCGCTCACCATGAGGGGACCACTTAAGATCATTGAGACCTAGTAACCTTGTACTCCTTCTGTAGCATCCTTCACCCGACTCAATCATCGAGTCTGAATGTGAAGCACCACATTCATTACCAAAGCAACATGGAATAGCTTTTCTTTTATAATCAATTCAAAACATCATACATTTAACATATTATAGAAACTATTCATTTCAATCATAAACAAGTTTAAGGATATTAATTAAAACAACTAGATCTGCTTCTCATTCAACATCAACGCAATATCATACTTTTATCACACTTTACAAAACATTCATATTGATTAGAGTTGACTTCAAGTCATTTAAAACACTTTTAAATCATTTTAATTTAAGTTCTAGGTGTTCAGAGATGATCCAAACCTAATCGGGTCTTTGAGGGTTAAAACAAGTCAAATCAGGGGAGGAACCATGTACTGACATGCTTGTATTGGTAAACTTCTATCAGTTGAAGTCCCTACTACTATTCTTATTTTGGCTACTTACTTGTACTGATACATCTGACCACTTATAACTATAGAAGTTTGTTAGGACTAAAAAATGACCCCAAAACACACCTATTTTGACCTAAAACAATACCATATCATATCCAAACATTATAATATATGTTTATCAAGTTCTAAACACCATTTTAAGCATGTTTAATACCTTAAATCACCTATTCACAAGTGTGATCACATCATTACTACCATCAAGCATCAATTTAACTTTTTTGGAAAGCAAACATCATATCAAATATGATCTAAACATAACATATTAGACAAGAATAACCACATATCCCTATATCCAACACATATATATACACAAGCATATATAGGCATGTTCATATTTCATACTATTAACACATTAAGTGACCAAAATATTCAACATGAAATCAAAGCAAACTATGATGCTAGGTACACGCCACTTGCTACAAAATATTTCAAAAACTATACAAACTTTGTTGAGTCAAGAATTGAGTCTTGGGTGTTGTCATTACAATGATCGGATTTTTAGTGGTACTAGAAAATGCAGTTTCAAAACCCCATTTTTGTAAACCAAGTCCATAAATATAAAATAGGAATTGTCGAAACCATTATTAGATCGAGTTTTAAAAATAGGAATCGATTTTAAAAACGAAAACGGGAGTCGCCACCAATCTTTTTGGGTGTGATTGGATCACCTTTAAAACATTTTGTTTTAAAATCATTAGTTTTGGTCCACGAAATAAAAGAACGGGTTCGGGAGTCGGTTACGTACGAGGAAGGATTAGCACCCTCGTAACGCCCAAAAATTGGTACCTAATTGATTATCAAATGTCTTAAATGTCGAAAGAAAAAAAAATTAAGATGTAGTCCTCTTTAAAATATTTTAACTTTGAAAATTGGGATTCACTAGCGTCAAAGTATTGACATTAAGTTATCCCTTTTTTGAAATTCCTATCTCGAAACAGCAAAACGCTATATCCAATAAGTTAGGACATATTGCTTTGAAATTCCAAGATAGTGGCTTGCATTTAGAAAACCTCTAAAAACTTAGAAGGGTACTTAATTATTCGAATTCAACAAGAAAAGTGGCAACCCAATAAGTTAGGGCACTGCTTTCTCGAAATTTCCAAACACCAAGCATTGCCTTATTTGCAAAAAATCTTATTTCGAGGTAACAAATAAATCAATAAAACGAATAAAAAGATAATAACAAATAAGCTAGGAAATATTCGAGATTAAAAAAAACTAGTAATAAATAAACAATCATTATGTAAGACTAAAGAATGATAGTATAGTGAAGATAATAATAATATTAATAGTAATAATACAAATAAAAATTTTGGAATGATGTGTGAAATTATATATATGTATGTGAATATATAGATAAGTAAACAATATATATAGTGAGTGAAGAGTAAAAGGTAAAACAAGTGTATTTAAAGAGTAATTGGTAAAAATATAATAATAGTGTAATAGTAGTAATAACGAAATAGTATTAGAAATATACGATATATAATATTGAAGGTAAATACATAATATATACATATTAGAAATAATCATACTATTAGAAACAACTATTAATAATACTACATAAATAGATATATAGTAGTAGCATATACATGATATAGTTAAAAATATATAAAGATAATATGGGAAATAAAAAAAATATATAAACGATATAATATTAGGGCATATGCAAAACAATAAAAATACAATATTAAAAGATATATATATATAATGTATACATAATATAATATTAAAATATTTACATGGTATATACATAATAATGTAAAAAATAAACTATTAGTAATATTATAAATATATACATATAGTAGTAATAATAATATAAAGGTATTTCATATAAACAGGTATACACGTGAAAAAAAAAGAAAAGAGAAAAATAATAATTACAAAAGTATAAAATCAAAATAATATGTAGAAACATGTTTATTCTAAAAAGAATAACTGAAACTTAATTGAGAGAAGAAACAAAATCCAAGAGATAACTTACAAGTAAAACAAATTATTGAAACAGAATTTTGGGCTAAAATTAATTGCGTATAAATGTCCGAGATCTAAAATTAAAAATGCCCCAAATCTTAAAATACCGCGCAAAGGGGGCAAATTGAAATAGCACACAGACTGCAGGGCCAATTTAAAATAATATAAAACTTAAATATGGCCCGATTGAAGGCTAGCACAAAGGAGGGGACCAATTGCGTAAATTACCCAATTAAAGGTAACATGCATGGTCCCAAGCAAAGAAGTTGATTCCACTCCCCCAATGCTACTTTGTTTTATTATTAATTAAAACTACTCCCCATACTATTTTGTTTTATTATTAATTAAAACTATTCCCCCATACTATTTTGTTTTTATTATTAATTAAAACCATTCCCCCATACTATTTTGTTTTTATTATTAATTAAAACCATACTTTATTTTCTCTTTTTTTTTATCATAAAAAAAACTTTTTTTTAAGAAAAAACAACAAAAAAAAGAGTTAAAACACCACCTTACCACCCTACATTCATTTTTCAAAATAGAGAGGAGGCTCTCAACTCTCTCAACCCTTCCCCTCATCCGGTCATCGGATCGGCCATCAACCGTCACGCCGGTCACCGGCCACCGACGGCGGCGTCGCCGTCCACGGTGACCGGAAAATCTTCCGAGGCCCTTTTTCGCTTCTCTTCTCGAGTAGAGCCCGGATTTAGGGTTAAAATGACCCAAAAACCTTCAAAAATTAATGAAAAGCACCCTAGAACTCAAGAATCCATTCGGTTTCCGGCCACCGATCCTCGACGGTGGCTTCCTCGATCGTCCACGATGTTGGAAAACTGAACACCAGTAAGATCCTTCCCTCTTTCCCTTTTTTTTTTATATTTTTTACAAGTTTTTTTCTTTGTTAAAAATATTTGTAAAATAGATAAAACGAACGAATAGAAAGAAGATCAAAAAATAAAAATAAGGACAAACACCTTTTGAACTTGTTTTCTCCTTTTGATTTCTCTCAAAAGTCTCTATAATACAACCCCCTCTAATACAATCTCTTCTATCCCCAAAATACAATCGATTCTTCCTCAAAATACCATCGATCCCCCCACTTACAATCGATTCTAGTATGGCCTTTATAGCCATTTACAAACTTTATTATATATATTTTTTATCTTTTCTTCTACTTGTATGGCAGGCAAACGGTGGTGGAGGCATGTGCCACTTGGTAGTGGTTGGAAGTGGGTGGTTGAGGCTTGCGGCTAGAGTTTCTAATTTCCGAAAATAGGTTGTGGGCTAGGGTTTCTAAGCTTTTGGGCTTCTTTTAGGTTTTAATTTTTGGGTTGTAATTGGGTTGGTAGCTTTGTTTGTAAATGAACTTTTAATGGGCATTTTGATTTTTTTTTTTTATTTTTTTTTCAAAATTTGGTTTATTTATTTTAAGGCCCGGGCAAAATATGGGTTCTACAGCTGCCCCTCTTTGCTCATTGTTGTGTTAACAGGAATAGAGCAAAGACTAAAAAGACCCAATTTTGCTCGAGCTTGTCGAGTTTTGAGTTCTTCGATCTGCTTATTTGATCTGTTCCCTATAAACACAGGGATGCCAAATCTGTTGTTTTCAACTTGTTCCCTATAAACACAGGGATGCCAAATCTGCTATCCTCAACTTGTTCCCTATAAACATAGGGATGCCATGCTGAAATCTTCGATCTGCTTCACTGTAGGCACAGGAATGTCAGATCTGCTATCTTCGATCTGTTCCCTATAAGCACAGGGATGCCAAATCTACTGTTTTTCAACTTGTTCCCTATAAGCACAGGGATGCCATGCTGAAATCTTCGATCTGCTTTACTGTAAGCACAGGAATGTCAGATCTGCTATCTTCGATCTGTTCCCTATAAGCACAGGGATGCCAAATCTGCTGTTTTCAACTTGTTCCCTATAAGCACGGGGATGCTATGCGAAATCTTCGATCTGCTTCACTCTAAGTACAGGAATGTCAGATCTGCTATCTTCGATCTGTTCCCTATAAGCACATGGATGCCATGCTGAAATCTTTGATCTACTTCACTGTAACTCAGGAAGGCGATATCTGCTATCTTTGATCTGCCCCCCGTCTACTACAGAGACGCCAAATCTATTTCTTCGATTTGTTCCCTGGAAATACAGAGATGCCAAATCATCTTAGATTTGCTTTAACGTAAGCACGTGAAAGCCAAATCAACTATGATTCGATTTGCTCCTTGTAAGCATAAGGATGCCAAACCATCTTGGATCCGCTTCAGCATAAACATCCGAATGTGAGATCTGCTATGTGTCTGCTCTCCATCAAAGTGAAGATGCCAAACTTCGATTCGTTCACTGACGATACAGAGACGACAAATCATCTTAGATTTGCTTTCTCGTAATCACATGAAAGCCAAATCAGCTATGTCTTCGATTTGTTCCTTGTAAACACAAGGATGCCAAACCATCTTGGATCTGCTTCAGTGAAATCATCTGAAGGCGAGATCTGCTATGTGTCTGCTCTCCATCAAAGTGAAGATGCCAAACTTCAATTCATTCTCTGACAATACAGAGACGACAAATCATCTTAGATTTGCTTCATCGTAATCACGTGAAAGCCAAATCAGCTATGTCTTCGATTTGCTCCTTGTAAACACAAGGATGCCAAACCATCTTGGATCTGCTTCAGTGAAATCATCTGAAGGCGAGATCTGCTATGCGTCTGCTCTCCATCAAAGTGAAGATGCCAAACTTCGATTCATTCTCTGACAATACAGAGACGGCAAATCATCTTAGATTTGCTTCATCGTAATCACGTAAAAGCCAAATCAGCTATGTCTTTGATTTGCTCCTTGTAAACACAAGGATGCCAAACCATCTTGGATCTGTTTTAGTATAACATCTGAAGGCCAGATCTGTTATGCTGCGGCCTATTACCCTACTGCTTAAGGGATTAAGGCGCGTCATCCTGTAGAATGATTATGCCTCATAATTAGGATGCCATGCTCGAAGTGAGTCAAATATTCCTAATTAAACATGTTATGATGCAAAATGTCATGAATATGACCCCTATCCTAGACGTTATCATTCATTCTTTCATTTGCCTTTCTTTTCTCAAAGCTTCATTCACGCTCAGCCCATAGGCCTGTACCCTTCCTCCAATGCTACGATCCGCTGAGGATGTTTGTAAAACAATCTTTTCTTAAAATTGAATCATTGATTTTGTTCATTTTCCCTTTAGACTGGATGAAAGAATTTCCTCGAGTTCCTTCATCCTTTACTTGCGTGAATTTCTCGAACAATTATCCTATTTTAGTTTCTTGTATTGTCTAGAAATTTCAGAGTAATGCGCAAAACTTCGTTTGTAAACATATTTAGTTCATCTATCATTATTTCAATGCAACACGGAAGATGAATAAATCTTTAAGAATATTGGATTTGAATGAATTAAGAAGAAAGAATACAAAAGAAATTAATCTGAAGGTCTATCTTTAGGAAGGAATAGAATCTAAAGATGGAAAACAAGATAGAAGTTAGATCCTCCAGATATCACCGCTTGAGTGCCTATACACCAGCTCCATGAAGTTTTTCTTGAGTTCAAAATGTGTTTAAAAGATCCCAAGTACTCTGTTGATGCCCCAGTTTGTAGCATTCTTCGCTCTTTGTAACAAGATTATTGTGTACTCTTCAAAATTTGAGTTGCCCTTACAGGTTTTCAACTCAAAAACCTTTTGGTCACAAGGTGCATTTTGCGGGTTTTCACCTTGGTCTCTCTGTTTTTGATTTTTTTTCAAGGCACCTTTTGCGGGTTTTCACCTTAGATTCTCTTATTCTTTAGACAAAGTATTTTTTAACTGAGTCCGAGTTCACTGGATTAGGTAAAATTTTCCTATCCATTTTTGCTAAGATCAATGCACCACCGGAGAAAGCTTTCTTCACAACATACGGCCCTTCCCAATTCGGCATCCATTTTCCTCTAAAATCCTTTTGAATAGGAAGGATCTTTTTCAGTACAAGGTCTCCCTCATGGAATTCTCTTGGTCGAACTTTCTTGTCATAAGCTCGCATCATTCGCTTCTGATACATCTGACCATGTCGAATGGCTTTTAGCCTCTTTTCTTCAATCAAGTTCAACTGGTCATACTGGGATTGAACTCACTCAGCGTCATCTAACTTTACTTCTGTCAAAATTCGAAGAGAAGGTATTTCTACTTCAATAGGTAATACTGCTTCCATCCCGTAAACTAACGAGAATGGAGTTGCCCCAGTAGAGGTTCTGATAGATGTTCGATAGGCTAGGATCGCAAACGGTAACTTCTCATGCCAATCTCTATAGGTCTCAGTCATCTTCCCCACTATTTTCTTAATGTTCTTGTTGGCAGCTTCTACCGCCCCATTCATTTTTGGACGATAGGGGGAAGAATTGTGATGCTTAATCTTGAACTGGTCACAAACTTCTGCTATCGTTTTGTTGTTTAGGTTCAATGCATTGTCGGATATGATCTTCTCAGGCATTCCATACCGATAAATGATCTCCTTCTTCAAGAATCGACTCACAGCTGACTTAGTAACATCCGCATAAGAAGCAGCCTCTACCCATTTTGTGAAGTAGTCAATTACTACAAAGATAAACCGATGTTCATTCGAAGCTCTTGGTGATATTGGTCCAATAACATCCATGCCCCACATGGAAAAGGGCCATGGAGAAGTCATAACATGCAAAGGTGAAGGTGGTACATGAATTTTATCCCCATAAATCTGGCACTTATGGCATTTCTTGGTGTAACTGATGCAATCCCCTTCCATAGTGGCCCAATAATAGCCAAACCTCATGATTTGCCTTGTCATCGTGAACCCATTTGCATGCGTCCCGCATACACCTTCGTGAACTTCTTCTAGAATTAACTTAGCTTCCACAGCATCGACACATCTCAAAAGTACTTGGTCTTTTCGTCTTTTGTACAGGATATCTCCGTCTGAAACATAGTCGCAAGCTAGCCTTCTCAAGGTTCGTTTGTCATTTTCACTGGCCTGTTCAGGGTATTTACAATCTCTCACGTATCGCAATATATCTTGATACCAGGGGTTATTGTCATTTCCCTCCCTCTCAATGTTACAACAATGAGCTGGAGCCTCGTAAGCACTCATTTGAATTGGTTTCATTTTTTTTTCTTTATTTGCCTTGATCATTGAGGCCAAGGTTACTAAAGCATCTGTTATCTGATTTTTGTCTCGTGGGAGATAATTGAAGGTGATGCTATCAAATTCCTCAAGTAACCCCAAAACTACCTTTCGATAACTAATCAATTTAGGGTCCCTTGTCTCCCATTCACCTCTAAACTGATAAACAACCAACGCCGAATCCCCATATACTTCTAGAGTTTTTATATCTCGCTCTATAGCTGCTTGAAGTCCCATGATGCATGCTTCATATTCAACCATATTGTTTGTGCAATCAAAGTCCAACTTGCACATAAAAGGATAATGATCGCCATTCGGAGATACCAAGACTGCCCCAATTCCATTTCCGACTGCATTAGAAGCCCCATCAAAATTGAGCCTCCAAGAAGAATTTTCAGTCATTGCTATACACATCAACTCCTCATTTGGAAAATCGAAGTTTAGTGGCTCATAATCCTCTAGAGCCCTACTAGCCAAGAAGTCCGCTACCGCACTTCCTTTTATAGCCTTCTGACTTATGTAGACTATATCAAACTCTGAAAGTAAAATTTGCCATCTCGCCATTCTCCCATTTAGAGCTGTTGACTCCATCATGTATTTCAACGGATCAAGTTTTGAGATGAGCCAAGTGGTATGGTATAGCATGTACTGTCTTAATCTCCGAGTGATCCAAATCAGCGCATAACACAACTTTTCGATTGGTGAATATCTCATCTCATAGTTAGTGAACTTCTTATTGAGATAATAAATTGCCTTCTCCTTTTTCCCTGACTCATCATGCTGGCCAAGCACACATCCCATAGAATTACTGAACACTGATAAGTACAATATTAATGGTTTATCTGGGCTGGGTGGAGACAATACCGGAGCATTCAACAAATACTGCTTGACCTTTTCCAAAGCATTCTGGCATTCCCCATCCCAAATACCTTGATTGAGCTTTCTGAAGAGGCGAAAGATAGGATCACATTTCTCGGTTAGTTATGAAATGAACCGAGCAATGTAATTCAACCTTCCTAGGAATCCTCGAACTTCTTTATGAGTACGTGGTAGAGGTAATTCTCGTATGGCTCTGACCTTGTCTGAGTCGACTTCAATTCCTTTTTCACTAACTACGAAGCCTAACAACTTTTCGGATCTGGCTCCAAAGGTACACTTTGCTGGATTGAGCTTCAACTGAAATTTTCTCAACCTTACAAACAATCTTCTCAAGACCTCAATATGCTCTTTTTCCGTACGGGACTTGGCAATCATATCATCAACGTATACCTCAATATCCTTATGCATCATGTCATGGAACAAGTTCACAATGGCCCTTTGGTACGTTGCCCCTGCATTTTTTAGTCCAAATGGCATTACTTTATAGCAAAAGGTGCCCCACAAGGTTATAAAGGTGGTTTTATCCATGTCCTCTAGATGCATCTTTATCTGGTTGTATCCTGAGAAACCATCCATAAAGGAGAACAATGTATATCCCGCTGTGTTATCTACTAAAGTGTCAAGGTGGGGTAAAGGAAAATTATCTTTTGGGCTTGCTTTGTTCAAGTCTCTGTAATCAACACACATTCGTACTTTTCCATCCTTCTTGGGGACTAGCACAATGTTAGCTACCCATTCGGAGTACTTCACTTCTTGCAAGAATCCTGCATCAAACTGTTTCTTGACTTCATCCTTTATCTTCAAAACGATATCTGGCCTCATTCTTCGCAACTTCTGTTGGACTGGCTTACAATGTTGTTTTATCGGAAGACAATGTACCACAATGTCAGTACTCAATCCAGGCATATCTTGATATGACCAGGCGAAGATATCCTTGAACTCTCGAAGTAACTCAATCAGACCATGCCTTGTGTCCACGCCAATTAGGGTTCCGATTTTCAACTCCTTCCCTTCCTCTAGGGCTATATTCTCTATTACCTCTTTCTTATGTGGCATGATTTGTTTCTCCTCCTACTTAACCATTCTTAACAGATCGAGAGATACGTCACAATCCTGAACATTTTCAAAATCCTGAGGTTCATCTAAACACATGTCTTGCTCGCCAGAGAAATTAGGAGCTGTAGTATCAGCGCTCATATCATTGATATCTAGGGACTTGTGGGGGTATGAAAGAATATACAAAGAATGAATGAATCAAAGAATGATTGTTTATGTGCTATGAATAAAAGAATAAGAATTGCTAGAATTTGAAGGAATATTGGTCGATAAAAATAGAACGATACTCGTTTAAATTGATAAAAAGTTATGTTTTATTTAAATAATTATAGATGAACATAAGCCTATTTCACGAATATAATCTTACTACTCCTAGGCCCTAGAGTAACAGACATGTTTTGAGAATTACTCTGAAAAATTCCTAAAGACTACAAGAAGGTCTTTCGCAGTCCAATTATTCAGAGAGCTCCCCGGTTCGTAAGGGCGAATGCCCTCGAGGCTTCCTTGCTCCGATCCTTCATTGTGCACAGCAATAACTTGATGACTTTCCTTTATCAGCAGTCCTCCTGATTTGAAGGATTTGGATATAGGTGGGAATGTCATCGGCTCCCACTCTACTTCTCTTCCATTCAAACGCGCCTTTCTTCTCGCTTGGCGCTTCTCTATTTCCTGCCTCTTGTGCTTGTGGTCTGGCTTGAAGCCCAAGCTAAAGCGATCCTTCTTCTCAATCAGTTTTGGGATTTGAACCCCTCCTTGCAACTGTCTTCCTAGCCCTTTTCCCGGTAATGCTTCTGTCCCCATCATCATTTGTAGGGCCATCCTTGTAGCTTCAGACATTTTGGGTACCGGCACTTTGCTTCCTTCCAAAATGAAGGTGGCATTAATGACTTCTAAAGAGCGAAAAGAACATTCAATAGCCTCTTCATTTGCCTCAACATAAGGGGCCTTGCTGGTAACTGCCGCTATGATGTCCTCTTCCGCATTGATGGTTATTAAGCGACCATCTGTCACTAAATCTAATTTTTGGTGCAATGAAGAGGGCACCGCTCCTGCCGAGTGTATCCATGGTCTCCCCAATAAACAATTGTAGGAGGGCTTGATATCCATTACTAGGAAATCAACTTCATACGTATTCGGCCCAATCTCCAAAGGGATGTCAATTCGTCCCATTACTTTTCTTTCAGTTCCATCAAAGGCTCTTACCACATTATGACACGTTTTCATATGTGAACTGTCAATGGGCAACCTGTTTAGGGTGGATAGCAGCAGGACATTCAAAGCAGACCTATTATCCACGAGTACACTTGGAAGTGCGTATCCTTTGCATCGAGTAGTGATGTGTAGGGCTTTGGTTGACCCTATGCCCCTAGGTGGAATTTCATCATCATTAAAATAAATGAAATTGTCAGCACTAATGTTGTTTACTAACCGATCTAGCTTGTTAACGGATATGTCATGGGTAACATATGTTTTGTTAAGCACCTTTAACAACGCATCTCGTCGCACCTCAGAATTCAAGAGTAGGGCTAACACTGATATACGCGCCGGCTGCTTGCGCAACTACTCGACCACGCTATACTCACTATGTTTCAGGAATTTCAGAAACTCCTTAGCCTCTTCCTCCTTTACCGGCTCATTGATGAGTACTTCAGTCTTTTTCTCTCTTTCAGCCTCGACATCTTTCGTCTTTGTGGGCTCTACTATGATATTCCCCCCGTCATAACGTTTCCCACTTCGTGTATGAGAACCTTTATTTTGCGTGCCCCTGGATGCGCTAGCTATACTCTCCCCCTCAGGTATTGTTATATTACAGTCATAGCTCCATGGCACCCTCCTGTCATCCTTATAAGGGAAAGGATTGGGTTTACGGATGACTATTTTGGGCCTAGTTTGCGACCCTTCCTCATTATTCCCTGGCAAGGAAATAATAATTCTCGGTTGGTTGGTTCTTTGTCGTTCATTCTCCAGCACACATATTTGTCTTTCATAAGAACTACCTTCAGAAACCTGCAACTCTTTGTTAACTATAAGGCCTTGTACCATGACCTTGAACTTTTCACAATTTTGGATCATATGACCCACTTCCCCATGGAACTAACAATGGTTCTCTATTCCTTCTCCTCATTTTCTAGAGGTCAGTATACCTCTCTTCACCATCTCCTCCCATATTACCTTCATAGGTGTCTTCACCTCAGCAATGTCTTCCTTGATTTTTCTTTTCTTGTTTCATCAATGGCATTCACTCCTTGATTGTCATGATTCGGTAACGGATTTTCGGCATTAGGGGTACTGTCGAATTTTACAACCCCCATCTTGATAAGCCTCTCCACGGCCTTCTTGAATCCTGTGCAGTTTTCGATCGAATGCCCCGGTATTCCCGCATGATATTCGCACTTAGCATTTGCATCATACCATCTGGGGTACGGTGGCTGTAGTGGTTTCAAGTGAAATGGAGCAATGGCATGTACATCATACAATCTTTGATAAAGCTCACGATACGTCACAGGGATAGGCGTAAATTGCATTCTTTCCGAATTCTGTCTTATGTCCGATTCCTGTCTTTGGGTATTTTGTTGTTCGACCATAGCTGCTTTGGGTTGACCAACTGTGATTGCCCTCGAGTTGAGACTATTCACCTCATTGTCCTTTCTCCTTGGGGCCGATCTTTTAGCCACTTCCCCCTCGATTTTACCGCCTCTCACGGCATTCTCAATCATCTCACCCGCCATAACTATATCCGCGAAACTTTTTGTGGTACTTCCAATCATATGTGTGATGAATGGCGCCTTTTAAATATTAATAAATAACATGTTGGTTTCCTTTTCTAACAATGGTGGTTGTACTTGCATTGCCACCTCCCTTCATCGTTATGCATATTGCCTAAAACTTTCATTAGGTTTTTTCTCCATGTTTTGAAGTGTGATCCTATCTGGCGTCATATCAGTCACATGGTTATACTGTTGCATGAAAGCCTATGCAAGATCTCTCCATGAACTGATTATTGCACGGCTCAACTGATTGTACCACCTAGCCGCCGCTCCCACTAGGCTGTCTTGAAAACAATGGATCAATAGTTGATCGTTGTTCACATAACCAGTCATTCTTCTACAAAACATTGTTATGTGTGCCTCTGGACAAGTAGTCCCATTATACTTTTCAACTCTGGCATCTTAAATTTATGAGGAAGCACCAAATTTGGAACCAAACTTAAGTCTTTGGCATCAATCCCATGATGATTGCCAGCGCCTTCTAAAACCCTAAACTTCTCCTCTAACCACCTACAACGATCTTCCAATTGTTTTGAGGATTCAGTGGTCATTCTTTCCTTCTCCATTAAATCCAGATCAGGAGTAATATGGTTGATCGAGCTATCACCCAAATTATCTCCCAACCCAGATGGGAAATTTATGGGGATTCTAGCATCCACTGGCCCATATTGAGGCCTTACTGTGACAGATGGCCTTCTAGAAGGTGCCTCGGTTTGTAGGGGCACATGAGGTGGAGTAAAACCCGGAGGAGGACCTTCATTATCCTCTTCAGTGATCGCCATGGGAGCTTTTCCTTTATCAGTGGCTCTTAGCAGCTGAGCCATTTCAACCATCATGTTTCTCTAAGCCTCTAGCATCTGCTCCCTCATTTCATTCTGTATTTTGGCCAACTGCTCTTGCATTTGATCTTGCATATCTTTTTGTAATTGCTCAAACCTTTGATCCATGTTCTTAGTTTTAGTACGAGTGCCGTAAGGATGTGTGATTTCCAGATTTTCTTTTCTACCTCTCTCTTTTCTACCTCTCTGGAAAGTAAACTTTAACTAATCAGGGTCTTTCTATAACTTTGAATGCAAATGATGTGATGAAATGTTATGAGATGCAAATGCATGAATGCAAAAAGAATATCGATTCTGGTTCAACTTCATTTAGAAAATTTTATTTAGAAAAAGAATATCTTTACATATAAGAGGATTACAAATACGATTTCGCCCTAAGGCCCAAAGCTTTAACTCTATCTAATAAGAGGGCTAACTTTCGTCCTACATCCGACGATGATGAATACATCAGACTCAATACGTCAGCTCAAATTGCCAAGTCTTGCACATACTCAGCAACCTCTCGAATCTGAGCTATGGCTTCACCAATGACATGATCTCTTTTTCTGACCTGTTCTTTAGCCTGATGTAGCTCTCCCCTCAGATAATCCTCTTGCGCCTTGAGCTGCTCAACCCGGAGTTCACCGTCATGCAATGCCACCTCCAAATCTTTAACCTTGCTTCTTAGCTCCTTTAACTCGACCGTAGAATTATGATTTTGGTGCCAACGCAGGGATTTTCCAAGTTCCATTACCTTGGTCTTCAATCCTTTATTCTCTTCCTTTAATCCCAAATTCTGCCCCCGCATTTTTTGGAATTTCCTCTCCCAATACTCGGCTCTATCCTTTTCTTCTTGAACCTCCTTCTGCCACTGATTCGAAGATCCTCCTACTCTCACCCTCCTCAAGGCTACTTGTGCCCTTTTGTAATGCTCCCTTAGATCATCTCGATCTTCCTCAATCTTCCTTTTTTCTTTCCTCTCTTTTTCGACTTCCATCTTTTGAACATCAACGTCTAAACTCAAGTACATCTTTTCTTCTTCGAGCTTTGTTATCCTCCTCTCTAACTCCAAGCTTTGTCTCTCAAACTCCTGTTTCATAATTTCTAACTTTGAAGGCCTTACTTGCAAATATTCCTCCATTGGTCGAGCTCCTTCCATACTTGGCTTAGGGATATTATCATTAACTCTTCTACCTCTCCATTCTATGTATTCCGGTGTCGTAGCGGGGCTAATAGCTTTTCCTCTCAATCGACAAGTCTTCTTCCAAGCACTAGAAACTGCACTAACCCTCCTCTTGTAATCGGCTCCTCTATATACAAACTCACTTTGAGCCAACCCCTGAGTCGCTGGTATGAACTGTCTCAATCCATGCTGCATCAGTACGAGCAAAGAGGCATAGCCAATAGCACCCCAAATCCTCAATAAGGGTACCCAATCAAAACTACCGCATTGGTAAAGAACCTCACCAGGCATCATCCACGGAGCCCTCCACTCGACATCTTTCGACTGAAGGTTCTGAAGTAACGTTATCCAAGTCTCTTCTGGAACATCAACTCTCCTGGTTGAAGCTACTATATCTTTCAATGGTGAATAATCCTCAAAGTAAACCCGACAAACCACCCTATCTATCAACCAGAAATGACTGTAGAACCAAGCCAAAAGCAACTGAGCACACCCTATAAACCTGCCAGCACCAGCCCTCCTACATGCACCTAAAGACCTAAATGTTTCTGCCAAAATTGGAGGGACAGAAGTGACCTTTTTACTGAGTCAATGAAAAAGATCCGTGGTTGCCTCGTCCACATATCCCAAAGCCCTAGGGAAGACCATCAACCCATATAAACTTAGGGTAAAAACATCTATCTTCTTTGTCTCATCAAGGTGTGTCAAAATCAAATCTTTCAAAGCATCCCACAAAATGCACTTGCACTCACCCTTTTCTTTAATTCGGGCCGTGGCCCATTGCTCGCTCATCCCCGTAATAATCATCAAGTTCTTCCAAAAGGTAGGGACACAAGGAGCTCGGGAATAGATCCTATCATTCTGAAACCGGGGACAACGAAGTAAAGCAGTGTACTCTTCCACAGTAGGTACATGTCTACTTCCCAAAAGTGAAGCAACTGTACGCCGGGTTCCAAAACTGAGCAAGGGCTCTAAATAAGTGCTCGTCTATCTGAACATCAAGCAAGTAAAGTAAGTCTCCATAATTACCGTAGAATAATTGCTTAGTCTCTTTGCCCCACTGATCCCAAATTTCCTTAAGCTCTTGGAGATTATTCTGTGTGACACTTATACGAGTATAATCTGGCAGCTCCGATACATATCCTATAGCTATACTGTCTCCTTTTCTAGTTGAGTTTGCTCGGACCATCTGTGGATGTTAACATTGCCTTCCACTTTATCAAGAAGTCTGTTCTCCATAATAAAACTTCCTAACTTAGAAACTGACCATGAACCGATATCTTTGTAAATGCAAAATGACATGCAAGCAAAGAAAAGAGATAGTCAGTATCACATAATATCAATAATTTCAACGATAACTTATAAGGGTAATGTCTAAGTTGGGCTTATATGGTCTTCGACATGGGGTTGGTTCTAAAGTTTGAGGTACCGAACCAGCAGATTCCTCGATCCTCACCCATTATAGGCTCATTTGAATCGAGTTCAGTTCAGGGGAATACATTTCCCTATGGCTAAACGGAGATGAAAATCTCACGAAACCATAGGTACGGATGTATCCCGAAAGTGATCCACTATCCTGCACGGAGGCGAAAACCTCACGAAGGCGTAGCTTCTCACTCCCACTTAAGGGTGTGACCACAACGGTCATGTAAAATGCAATAGGTCAAAATATAGCATGTAATAATACAAACACATGTAATGCAAAGAGGATTAAATTTTAAAATTTTTAATTTCCGACATTAAGACAAGAGATAATCAATTACATGGCCTGACTCTCTTATTACGTCCCAGTGGAGTCGCTAAGCTGTCGAAACCATTATCAGATCGAGTTTTGGAAAATGGGAATCAATTTTAAAAATGAAAACGGGAGTCGCCACCAATCTTTTTGGGTGTGATTGGATCACCTTTAAAACATTTTGTTTTAAAATCATTAGTTTTGGTCCACGAAATAAAAGAACGGGTTCGGGAGTCGGTTACGTACGAGAAAGGATTAGCACCCTCGTAACGCCCAAAATCGATACCTAATTGATTATCAAATGTCTTTAATGTCGAAAGAAAAAAATTAAGATGTAGTCTCTTAAAATATTTGAACTTTGAAATTGGGATTCACTAGCGTCAAAGTTGAATTAAGTTATCTTTTGAATTCTATTCGAAACAGCAACCTATATCAATAAGTTAGACATATTGCTTGAAATCAAGATAGTGGTTGCATTTAGAAAACTCTAAAAACTTAGAAGGTACTAATTATCGAATTCAACGAGAAAAGTGGAACCAAAGTAGGGCACTTCTCGAAATTTAAACACAAGCATTGCTTATTGAAAAAATTTATTTCGAGGTAAATAATGAAAACGAATAAAAGATAATAACAATAAGCTAGGAATATTCGAGATTAAAAAAACTAGTAATAATAACAATCATTATGTAAGACTAAATGATATATAGTGAAGATAATAATAATATTAATAGTATAATACAAATAAAAATTTTGGAATGATGTGTGAAATTATATATATGTATGTGAATATATAGATAAGTAAACAATATATATAGTGAGTGAAGAGTAAAAGTAAAAGTGTATTTAAAGAGTAATGGTAAAATATAATAATAGTGTAATAGTAGTAATAAGTAATAGTATTAAATATACGATATATAATATTGAAGGTAATACATAAATATAATATTAAATAATAACATTAGAAACAACTATTAATATCATAAATAGATATATAGTAGTAATATACATGAAAGTAAAAATATATAAAGTAAGATAATATGGGAAATAAAAAAAAAAACGAATAATATTAGGGCATATGCAAACAATAAAAATACAATATTAAAAGATATATATATATAATGTATACATAAAAAATTAAAATATTAATGGTATATACATAATAATGTAAAATAATATTAGTATATATAATATATACATATAGTAGTAATAATATAAGGTATTTCATATAACATGTATACACGTGAAAAAAGAAAAGAGAAAAATATAATTACAAAAGTATGAAATCAAATATATGTAGAAAATGTTTGTTTAAAAGAATAACTGAAACTATTGAAGAAGAACAAAATCAAGAGATAACTTACAAGTAAAACAAATTATTGAAACAGAATTTGGGCTAAATTAATTGGTAATGAGATTAGATTAAAAATGCCGCAATATTAAAAACAAATTGAAGGCAAAGAATGCAAGGCAAATCAAGATTGCAGAA